>NC_135994.1:3564320-3864320 GCF_053455715.1 Rhinoraja longicauda
TAGGGGGCCAGTTCATTGGCTATATTTAAGAGGGAGTTAGATGTGGCCCTTGTGGCTAAAGGGATCAGGGGGTATGGAGAGAAGGCAGGTACGGGATACTGAGTTGGATGATCAGCCATGATCATATTGAATGGCGGTGCGTACAGGCTCGAAGGGCCGAATGGCCTACTCCTGCACCTATTTTCTATGTTTCTAAGTCGCCGCTCTCCCCCTCGCTCTCCCCCCGTCCCCCCTCTCTCTCCCCCCGTCCCCCCCTCTCTCTCCCCCGTCCCCCCCTCCTCTCCCCCGTCCCCCCTCTCTCTCCCCCCGTCCCCCCTCTCTCTCCCCCCGTCCCCCCCTCTCTCTCCCCCGTCCCCCCTCTCTCTCTCCCCCCGTCCCCCCTCTCTCTCCCCCCGTCCCCCCTCTCTCTCTCCCCCGTCCCCCCTCTCTCTCCCCCCCGTCCCCCCTCTCTCTCCCCCCGTCCCCTCTCTCTCCCCCCGTCCCCCCTCTCTCTCCCCCTGTCCCCCCTCTTTCTCCCCCTGTCCCCCTCTCTCTCTCCCCGTCCCCCCTCTCTCTCCCCCCGTCCCCCCTCTTGCTCCCCCCGCCCCCCCTCTCTCTCCCCCTGTCCCCCCTCTCTCTCCCCCTGTCCCCCCTCTCTCTCCCCCCGTCCCCCCTCTCTCTCCCCCTGTCCCCTCTGGCTCTCCCCCCGTCCCCCCTCTCTCTCCCCCTGTGCGCTTGGCACCCCACACGCCGGCGGCCCTTCCACCTCCTCGCCGTCAGACTCGGAATCAGGGGCGGTGTGGCGCCGGAGGCGAGACACTGATTCAAACACCACCGCTTGCAGGTTCCTCTGTTGGCGCTGCCCGCCTCCTCCAGCATCCCCCGCAGTACCGGTGTGGGCATCGCTGCCCCGGGGGGCCAGAGAAGGCTCCTCCGAGGTCTGCCGGGTCCTTGCCTCGTCGCCGGCTGCAGAATCCGTAAACACATCGGACTGCAACGTGGGAACGCCGGACGCCTGTGCGCTCCCCAGTGCAACGTCTTGTGCGCCTTCCCCAGCCTTGGCCGGTCCGTCCATCGCGTCCCCGCTGTCTCCGGGCGCCCGCACGGCAGAGGGGTCGGTGCCCGTTACAGGGAAGCCCAATATTCGGCTGGCCCTCTCTTTCATGCTCTCCTTCCCCCCGCCTTGGGGACGTGGGCCCTGGTGTTGCTCAGGGGAGCCGCCAACCCCCGCAGGCCGCCCGCCGCTTCCGCAGTCAGCTGCGTAAAAACGCTCCCTGGCCAGGCGCAAACGCCGAGCCCTTTCCCGCACCGCTTCCAACACTCCTTGATCCTGTCCCACCGTCTCACCCTCGGCCTCCGGCTGCACAAACCTCACCCGCTCTTTCTTCGGCGAGGAAATGTACTCGGCTCTGACCAGCGCACAGGTAGCGTCGATCAGGAAGACCCCGCGGTTCCAGTCTCCTGCCCTCGCCAAACAGCGACCAGGTGGCTTCCATTCGGGGAGTTTCCTCCGCGGGACATTGCCGTCCTCGGCTCTGCTGTTGCTGTTGGGCTTTTGATCCCAGCTTCCCAGAGGCGCATCCAGCAGGGCTCGCCCCCTGGACGCCAGAGGCTTGGCCTGCCCGTGCCATTGCGAGCCGGGGAGTTCCCTGCCCTCACCAGGCGCGCTTCCCAGCCGGCGGCCAGCGGGAACCCAGGCTCTCCCCCTCGTGTTACTGTCCACGGGGGCTCTTGCCCACCGGCGCGCCTCCTCCCGCTCGCCCCTCTCTCTGGCCGCCAGCGATGGTGTCGAGTTGTCAAAGATGTCCAGATGAAAGCCTCTCTCTCTGCCGCCAGAGTTCCTGTAGCTTGGCATCTGTTGCGCGTCTCTGTAACGCGGCCGCCGCCCCGCTCCGCCTCCGGGCACGGATTGACTGTCGGGACAGTGGTGCTGATGTGAACCTGGGGAGGCAAGCGCGCCTCTCGCCCTCTGGTCCTCAATACCGTCGTAGATTTCTCTGGACGTGGGACATCTCAGAGCATCACTGGGACATGTCAGAGCATCACAGGGATATGTCAGAGCATCACTGGGATATGTCAGAGCATCACTGGGATATGTCAGAGCATCACTGGGATATCTCAGATCATCACTGGGACATGTCAAAGCATCACTGGGATATGTCAGAGCATCACTGGGATATGTAAGAGCATCACTGGGATATGTCAGAGCATCGCTGGGACATGTCAGAGCATCACTGGGACATGTCAGAGCATCACTGGGATATGTCAGAGCATCACTGGGACATCTCAGAGCATCACTGTCACACCAGTCCCGGTGAAGGCCGCTCTCACCTCTGCGCGCCGGTGTTGCCCGGCGGCCGGGTGACTCACTGCGCCGCCTTGGACCCGCGCCGACTGCGAGCGCCTCGCGTTGTCCTGTCCAGTCCACGGCAGCCCGCCCCGCGCTCGGCCTGGAGACTAAACAGAAGACCACCTCGCCTCCTTTACTCCGGAGCACCTCGCTCTCCGCCCCGTCCCTCGGCCGCCGACCCTTCAACTCCAGCGCCGGGCTGCCACCACTCAGAGCCCCCTGGTGCAGGGCCGAGCCACCGTGGACTCTCTCGGCGTCTCTGCCTCCCTGCGGACACGGTTCCCTCTGGCGCTGCCAGTCTGCGGGGTTGGTGTCCTTCTGCAAAGCCTGGCAGGGGCTGTAACCCGGGCGGGTTGGCCGGGGATCTGTGCGCTGGCCGTTGGCATGGCCCTGGCACGTCCTCTCGCCCTGGTACGTCCTCTCGCCCTGGTACGTCCTCTCGCCCTGGTACGTCCTCTCGCCCTGGTACGTCCTCTCGCCCTGGTACGTCCTCTCGCCCTGGTACGTCCTCTCGCCCTGGTACGTCCTCTCGCCCTGGTACGTCCTCTCGCCCTGGTACGTCCTCTCGCCCTGGTACGTCCTCTCGCCCTGGTACGCAGAAGGAGGGAGGCGGCCGTGACCGTCAGCTTCTGCCCACGACGGCTCGTACCTGGCCCCGTGCGGCCGGGCAGTGGTGGCGTGGCTGACTGCCTTGCCCTTCGATGCCGCTCGACCGCAGCCCGGCTCCGGCCCCCCTCTCGCTCGCCGCCCCCGCCTGCCGGGGCCCCGCACACTTCTCCTTGCTTCCAGCGATCACGGGCTGACCCGATCGCGGGCACTTCCGCTGCCCTCTTCCCCCTTTTCATCCGCAGATACACCGCAGATACATCTCATAGGTCGGAGGCTTGGCGGGCCGCGGTCTACAGCCGTTGCTCTCGGGACTGTTGGGCGGTGGCGGTCTTCTGTCTCCCGGCTGGAAGTCCAGGGGAACAAGACGTCTGGGTTGCCCGTGCTCCTCGTAAGGTCTACATCCCAACTGTCGCCTCTGGCCAACGGAGTCCCACACACACTGCTCGTAAGGCGAAGGAGGGAGTCTCCCGGGCTGCTTCGGTTGACTCTGTGGTCGTTTTAGTTGCCCTGGCCAATTCCAGACACCGCCAAAGTCCTTCTGGGTATCCATCACTTTCTGCCTCACGCACCTCTCCGCCCGATACCTCCCCGTTCCATCATCTCTCGACCGCCACGGTCCCGAGTCATCCAGGCCGCCCCTGTTCCAGCAACCGTGGAGATCTTTGGCCGCCGTCGAGACGGTGCTTGGCTCTGGCCATCCACAGGCTCGCCAGTGGATGGCGGGCAGAGTCTTCCCCTTGCTTCTCCTGGAGATGCCACCCGTTTCAGTGGAGGGCAGGTGTGGCGAGAGAGGCTCGCCCCAACAGCTGCAAGACAGAACACACACCCTGGTTACAAACCGGTTCATGGAAATACGGGGAGCAGGTGAATCGAGGACCGGAGGACACAGGTTCAAGGTGAAGGGGAAAAGATTCAAGAGGAATCTGAGGGGTAACCTTGTCACACAAAGTGTGATGGGTGAATGGAACGAGGTACCAGAGAATATATTTCACAAAACGCTGGAGTAACTCAGCGGGTCAGGCAGCATCTCAGGAGAGAAGGAATGGGCGACGTTTCGGGTCGAGACCCTTCTTCAGACTGATGTCAGGGGAGGGGGCGGGACAAAGGAAGGATATAGGTGGAGACAGGAAGATAGAGGGAGAACTGGGATGGGGGAGGGGAAGAGAGGGACAGAGGAGATACATTTCAACTTTAAAATGTGAATAACTTTAAATATATAACACCGATTTCAATGTAACTTCTTCCATTAGCACCAAAGGGACGACGGTGAGTAAGGTGGGCCTAAAATTGTCGTGCTATCGTGTGCCGTTTTGGCTGTAGTTCAGGAACAAACAAACAAACAAACAAGAGTTTTAGTATATAGATAGACTAACCACACAGACTTGGGATGCAAACCACCATTGCTAAATCTTTGATGCCACAAAACACAAAAGTATAAGAAAGGTTATGGTGTGTTGGCCTTCATAACGAGAAGATTTGAGTATAGGAGGAAAGAGGTCCTTCTGCAGTTGTATAGGGCCCTGGTGAGACCACATCTGGAGTATTGTGTGCATTTATGGTCTCCAAATTTGAGGAAGGACATCCTTGCTATTGAGGCAGTGCGGCATAGGTTCACGAGATTAATCCCCGGGATGGCAGGACTGTCATATGAGGAAAGATTGGAAAGACTGGGCTTGTATTCACTGGCGTTTAGAAGGATGAGAGGGGATCTTATAGAGAAGTATAAAATTATAAAAGGACTGGACAAGCTAGATGCAGGAAAAATGTTCCCAATGTTGGGGGAGTCCAGAACCAGGGGCCACACAGTCTTAGAATAAAGGGGAGGCCATTTAAAACTGAGGTGAGAAGAAACCTTTTCACCCAGAGAGTTGTGAAATTGTGGAATTCTCTGCCACAGTGGGCAGTGGAGGCCAATTCACTGGATGAATTTAAAAGAGAGTTAGATAGAGCTCTAGGGGTTAGTGGAATCAAGGGATATGGGGAGAAGGCAGGCACAGGTTACTGATTGTGGATGATCAGCCATGATCACAATGAATGGCGGTGCGTACAGGCTCGAAGGCCAAATAGCCTCCTCCTGCACCTATTTTCTGTGTTTCTATGTTTCTTGTCATCCGTGGAGTTTGCTGAGTTCACATTCAGCAGGATATAAACAAGCTGGTGGCACGGGCAGATATTTGGCCGGTGAAACACAAGGCGATGCAGAAAGGATGAAGAAAGACCAACTAGAATAAAGGTAGTAAAAGATCTGCAGGATCAGAAGGGCCTGGGCAATGGCTACACTAGTCATTGGAAGCGGCAGGTCAGAGAGAGAGCAGTAAATAAGACATTTTTCAACTCTGAGCTCCATCAATGGGAGGCGTTGAGTATTAAGGCAAGGCATTTACTGTGCACTTTTGCAAAACGCTGATCTGGGATGTTGTGCCCAATTCTGGTCACCATGTTGTCGGAAGGATGTGATGGCATTAGAGAGGGTGAAGTAGGGAGATATGAGAATGGGCTCTGGGAATGAGGGTAGATTAGAGCGGATGAGACAGGGGCAGAGACGATCCTTTGAGGTTCATGGACCTTTAATTTTTACATGGTAGGACACATTCAAAGGATGGTTCCCTGTTCAGAGGCACCGCTGTGTCTGAATATGAGTGATAATTGTGCTATTAATTGAGAGAGTTACGCACAAAAGAGTAGAAGTTGAGAAAAAGACAGATACCAAAGATGTATCCCAGACAGATTATCCTATGTTGGACTGATTTTGCATTTGAGTTTGTCTGGATTCAGTCTGCATCAAAGTGGGCCTGCACACGGATTTCAGAGATAACATCGATTAAATGAATTGATTGAAAGATACGGCGTGGAAGCAGGCCCTTCGGCCCGGTGAGTCCACTCCGACGTTCTATCACCCTTTTACACCAGTTCTATGTTATCCCATATTCCCATTCACCGCCAATACACTGGGAGCAATTTACAGAGGGCCAATTAACCGACAATCCCGCTTGTCCTTGGGATGTGGGAGGAAACCGGAGCGCTGGGAGGAAACCCCTTCGTGAACAGGGAGAACGTGCAAACTCCACAAAGACAGGGGCGGAGGTCGGGATTGAACCCGGGATCTCTTGAGCTGCACGGCAGCGGCTCTACCCACTGTGCCACCCATGGTGCGCGTTACAATAGACGATAGGTGCAGGAGGAGGCCATTCGGCCCTTCGAGCCAGCAGCGCCATTCAATGTGATCATGGCTGATCATTCTCAATCAGTACCCCGTTCCTGCCTTCTCCCCATACCCCCTGACTCCGCTATCCTTAAGAGCTCTATCTAGCTCTCTCTTGAATGCATTCAGAGAATTGGCCTCCACTGCCTTCTGAGGCAGAGAATTCCACAGATTCACAACTCTCTGACTGAAAAGGTTTTTCCTCATCTCAGTTCTAAATGGCCTACCCCTTATTCTTAAACTGTGGCCCCTTGTTCTGGACACCCCCAACATTGGGAACATGTTTAATGCCTCTAACGTGTCCAATCCCTTAATAATCTTATACATTTTGATAAGATCTCCTCTCATCCTTCTAAATTCCAGTGTATACAAGCCTAGTCGCTCCAGTCTTTCAACATATGACAGTCCCGCCATTCCGGGAATTAAACCTAGTAAACCTCCACTGCACGCCCTCAATAGCAAGAATATCCTTCCTCAAATTTGGAGACCAAAACTGCACACAGTACTCCAGGTGCAGTCTCACTAGGGCCCTGTACAACTGCAGAAGGACCTCTTTGCTCCTATACTCAACTCCTCTTGTTATGAAGGCCAACATTCCATTGCCTTTCTTCAGTGCCTGCTGTACCTGCATGCTTCCTTTCAGTGACTGGTGCACTAGGACACCCAGATCTCGTTGTACATCCCCTTTTCCTAACTTGACACCATTCAGATAATACTCTGCCTTCCTATTCTTACCACCAAAGTGGATAACCTCACACTTATCCACATTAAACTGCATCTGCCATGCATCCGCCCACTCACACAACCTGTCCAAGTCACCCTGCAACCTCATAGCATCTTCCTCACAGTTCACACTACCACCCAGCTTTGTATCATCTGCAAATTTGCTAATGGTACTTTTAATCTCTTCATCCAAGTCATTGATGTATATTATAAATAGCTGCGGTCCCAGCACCGAACCTTGCGGTACCCCACTAGTTACTGCCTGCCATTCTGAAAGGGACCCATTTGTCCCCACTCTTTGCTTTCTGTCTGTCAACCAATTTTCTATCCATGTCAGTACCCTACCTCCAATACCATGTGCTCTAATTTTGCCCACTAATCTCCTATGTGGAACCTTGTCAAAGGCTTTCTGAAAGTCAAGGTACACCACATCCACCGGCTCTCCCCTGTCAATTTTCCTAGTTACATCCTCAAAGAATTCCAGAAGATTAGTCAAGCATGATTTCCCCTTCGTAAATCCATGCTGACTCGGAACGATCCAGGCCACTGACAGACTCTTACCTGGATCTCCCAGGATAGGTGCCAAATTTATCCATAAGGTTATAGTTCTCACGGTTCCTCATCCCAGAGTTCATTTCCTTCTTCCTTTGAATTATCACCTTCAAAAGAAAAACGCACAAATATGAACAAGGGCATTGCCTGAAGAATATTCATCCCACACATATTAATTTTGTTCAAAGGTACAGCGTACGGAAACAACCATTCGGCCCACCGGGTCCACGCCGACCATCGATCGCCCGTTCACACCAGCTCTACGCTATCCCACTTTCTCATCCAGTCCCTCCACACCAGGGGGCAATTTACAAAGGGCCGGTTAACCTACAAACCCGCACCTCTTTGGGATGTGGGAGGAAACCGGAGCACCCGGAGGAAAACCCACGCGGTCACGGGGAGAACGTGCAAACTCCACACACAGACGGCACCCGGGGTCAGGATCGAAGCCTGGTCTCTGGCGCTGTGAGGCACCAGCTCTACCCGCTGTGCCACTGTGTGCCATCATGTACACAACATGACAACTGTACTTTCTGAATAGTATTTCGAAAGGTGTTTAAAGAGAGTGAACGCCTTTTTTCCCCCTTCTCTTTGGTGGGGATTACCTTCCTCAACAATGAGGTGTGACGCTCACTGGGGTTTCCGGGTGAAAATAAATTACAAATGAACAAATGAGCAAAACAATTACAAAGCAAGCCATCACAATAGTTCGTATGCTTGGTGATAGGTTTCACCCCTGGTTTATGCCGCTGCCAGGTTTAGGTTTTGGTTTATTAGTGTCACGTATACCAAGGTACATTGAAAAGCTTCAAAAACGCTTTAGATCTACCAAACATACAATGAGACGATCAAGTCAAACTCAAGTACAATGATGGAGCAGAGTGCAGAATCTAGTTCTCAGCATTGTAGCCACAGACAAAGTCCAATGTCCGCAATGGGGTAGAGGTGAATCAGACAGTAGCCTAGCTTATGGAAGGACCGTTAGGAAGCCTGACAACAGATACTCGATAAAGCTTGCAATCACTCCATTGGGACCCATGGAGCACAAGTCCAAACAAATTCCTTCGGACTAACTCTGCACAAAACAAGGATTGCGACCGGCTAGATGGCAATGGGAGATTTACCGCAACATTCAGAAAACAGAAGTAGTATTATGGAACTCACCAATTATTCAATGCTTAGTGCACAGTTCCCCGTCTCCCTTGCCGAGTCAAATTCCTTGGTCTCTCTCAGGTGGTGTTCAGTTCTCAGTGTTGCTGGATTCTGAAATACCAGCGATTTATTCGGAAAATATACTGCAATAAAGTCCTGTGTTTGCTTTGGTCCCCTGCGTTTAACTCCCCGAGCGAGATTGACATTATTGTAATCTAACCGCTAAACCACAATAATTACAAGCCAAGTCAAAGGACACGACAGTGCCCGCACTCCCACCAAATTCTGCACATATTCCTCCTCATGTGGAAATAATGAACTGAAAGCTGGTTGCTAACAGCGCTGATATCAGCACATTATTTGGGCCGTGTTGGCAGCAGAATAGTGATGACCACTTCTCCCTTACTTTCTCCCCCTCTCTCTCTCCCTCTCAAATATTATTGCCCTTGAATCACCGATGTTGCAAACCAACTTTAGCTGCTCATTCAAAGCCAGGGGAAGCTTGAATTAATCTTAGTGAAGCCCTGTCCCAAATATTATGTGGAGTTTATCATAGATAATGTCCACTCCCTTACTTCTGAAGTTCCCGTTCACAGATTTCTTACCAGATTTGTTTAACGGGATTAAGTTGCAGAAAGCTGCACGTTTGGAAACATCTGTGGACGTCTTAACACACAAATTGAGGTACTTATAAACATGTGAAAACTCTTCTGCAGTGCACTGGTTTGTACTGAAGGGGGAAGAAGATGGTGACTCCTAGAATTGCAGCCTGTCAAATCATTAAATGAGATTTTGCAGGAAAATAGAAGGGGAGTTCAGGGATTTTGTCCGTTTATCTGCTGACTTTTGTTGAGACTGCAGTCTCGTTTCATTCCCAAATATTTAAATTTCTACAGATGCTCCCACCTTCTCTCCCAAAACAATTGGAGGCAGCAAGGAACACTTATTTGCAGCTGCTGGAAATTGGTACGCAGACAAGCAGTGGTTAATGGAACAACAAAATAAACCAAGGCATCAACTTTTGCATCAACAATGGTGAAAAGCTAATGAAACCCATAAAATATTTATCATCTTAAAATCATACTGTGGGAGTTTTTGTTTGACTGCGTTAGAGAGCCAAGGTAATTATTGGGTACATTAAACAAAGCAGTGATAATGATGTTCTCACGAAACAGCAATTATTGTTGTCGCCGTTCTGGATTGGCACAAAATTCTGGAGTAACTCAGCAGGTCAGGCAGCTTCTCTGGAGAAAAGGGTGACGTTTCAGGTTGAGACCCTTCTTCAGACTGAGAGTCAGGGGAGGGGGAAACTAGAGACATGAAAAGGTAAAAAAGAACAAATCAATGAAAGGTACCGTATGCTAAAGGACAAATCAAAGCCAGCCCGATGATCAAGGAAAGGTGGCGCCCACAATGGTCCATTGTTGGCTGTGGGGAAGGTGATAATGAGTGGATACAAACAGTGAAACTAGTAGGACGACTAGGGAGGGGGAGGGACGGGGAGAGAGAGGGAATGCAAGGGTTACTTGAAGTTAGAGAAATCAATATTCATCCTGGGTTGTAACAGGTTGTACCTCTTGTTCCAGGTAGTAATCCAGTAAACCTTTTCTGAACTACTTCCAACATTAAATAAGCAGAGCAAGAGTGCACAGTATTGATTTTCATTGACAAATACAGAATGGAAAAAGGCCCTTTGGCCCACGCCAACCATTGATCACCCGTTCAGACTAATTCTATGTTATCCCAATTTTGCATCTGCTCCCGACACACTCGGGGCAATTTTACAGAGGGCCAATTAACCTACACACCCACACGTCTTTGGGATGTGGGAGGGAAGTGGAGCACTCAGAGGAACCCCATGCGGTCACAGGGACAATAGACAATAGGTGCAGGAGTAGGCCATTCGGCCCTTCGAGCCAGCACCGCCATTCAATGTGATCATGGCTGATCATTCTCAATCAGTACCCCGTTCCTGCCTTCTCCCAATACCCTCTGACTCCGCTATCCTTAAGAGCTCTATCTAGCTCTCGCTTGAATGCATTCAGAGAATTGGCCTCCACGGCCTTCTGAGGCAGAGAATTCCACAGATTCACAACTCTCTGACTGAAAAAGTTTTTCCTCATCTCCGTTCTAAATGGCCTACCCCTTATTCTTAAACTGTAGCCCCTTGTTCTGGACTCCCCCAACACTGGGAACATTCTGGACTCCCCCAACATTGGGAACATCTGGATTCCTCCAACATTGGGAACATTGTCAGATGTGGTCTCACCAGCATCCTATACTAACTGAAGCATGGATGGGAAAATAGTCATTTGAGAATATTTGCTTTACTTGTACAATGGTGGTGGGTTTTGTTTTGAATCATTTAGTTTGGCACATATTATTGTAAATAATAATAGAATAAATTATTTTTGGTTTAAAAAAACTGAAGCATAACCTCTCTACGTTTCTTTTCAACCCCCCTCACAGTAAACAATAACAAATTCTATCAGCTTTCCGAATTACTTGCAATCTTTGTCTTCTTGCATTTTGCAAATCTCATGTCAGCAACACAGCATCGATTCACCCTCCGGTTCCTAATTATGCAGCCTGGAATCTAATTATGTGTTATATTCGTGGATATGTGCCTCTCCATCAATGTTACAACACAGTACAATCAGTGCCCCATCACAACTATCAGCTTATGGAGAGTCTCATTTCAAACTTTGGTCCTCGGCTCAAAACACAAAACCTGGTCGCAAAGAAAAGGGCTGCCTGGAAAAAATTAAAACATCAAATTGGAAGCATTTGATTTCCAAGCGAAATACAGTATGTTTGGCTCTGGTTCCCAAAAATACTGAACCGAGGCAGAGGTAGAATGGAATTCCTGAAAGAAATATTAATGTCGAGAGACAGACTGACTGGCTGGGCTAAAACTCCACCGAGTGTGAATGGGCTTTGCGGAGATTAGCAGACACCAGCTCAGCACATACTGAGTAGACACACCATCAGCATATGGGTCAAGGATTATTCCCACAACCATTAGCTCACTCTGTAACCACTGTACCAGAGTGACACTAAGTCAACAGCAGAATTTGTGATGTTAAAGAAAAATGGATTTTCCATTTGCTGCTATCACCTGTTGTCTTCGCGTGAAGCATCACAAGAGCACAGCTGTATTTTTGGGAGGTCTTACGTAGGTAAACTTCTCACCAGTACATAATAGGCAGTGGAACAAAATGTAGGAATGTATCACAATAGTAGTGATTCAAGGAGGAGTTCTAGGCTGACATGACATTGCAGAGTTAAATCAGCCAAAAGCATAGTTTAGTTTAGTTTAGAGTCACAGCATGTAAACAGGGCCCTCAGCCCACCGAGCCACACTGACCATTATCACCCGTTCCACTAGTTCTACGTTTGCATCCACTCCCGACACACAACGGCCATTAACCTACAAACCTGCACGTCTTTGGGACATGGGAAGAAACCGGAGCACCTGGAGAACGTGCAATCTCCACACAAGGTCGGGATCTATGCCGGATCTCTGGCGCTGTGAGGCAGCTGCTCGACCAGTACTACCCCAGCCTGAGGGGATGGCTGACACAATAAAGGCATGATTGGGGGGGAGAGAGGGGAGAGTGAAGATAGATTGCAGCAAGGACTGAAGGCACAAATATTCTCCAGTATTTTATCAAACGAAAAGTTGGGACTCAGGTAAATTGGGTCACATCGCTGATCCAGAAAAAAGCTTGTAACCAGCCATACTTGCGAGCTCTTGGCATTGCCTGCATCTGTCCGTGATAATCCGTACCTCGGATGCATTGAAGGGGAATCAATAGATGAGGCAGAAAGGAAGAGACAATCATATTGCTAAGACGAGATCAATATGAACGGTGGGAGGCTTGTGGGGGGAATGGTTGGTTTTAGCCTTGGGACATTGTACATACTTGGAGCAATAAAGTATCTTTAATATCATGCCCATACATCACCATTTTAAAACCTCACAAAACAGTGCATGCACCTCCACTGTAGTGGAAATCCAGTTTGGTTTAAACCCCATGAGCTACATTTAAGTGCTGCCAGATGCATCAGACGCAACAATATGCAGACTTTCTGAGAATCTAACGCAGTTCAGAGAGCCACTGGAGCATCAATGGAACAACTTAATCCCAGCAAAGGCAATGCATTGTCGGCATTGTCATCAGGAATGTTCAGCCTGCCAGCCGAAATTCCAGTTCATGAGCAAGAACAACTTCCTTTGCCGACTGTAATGCAGGAAATTATCCCAAGTGGCTCACATGAAGATGAAAAATATCTAAGCACCAAAACACTCAGTGTTCAGGCACATGACTAAAAGGTTGGCCAGTGAGGTAGGTTTTAAGGAAGGGTTTAGAAAAGGTGAACAAAAAGTAGGGAGGAAATTGCATAGGCTGGATCTTGGTACCTGCTGGAGCAGAGCAAATTGGGAGTGACCAAGATGCCAGAATTGGTGTGGGACTCTCAAAACGTTTATAACATTGGGGATTATAGAGATAGGGGATGGAAGGGTTTGGACACAAAGCCTAATTGGGTGCAAGTATACACCAGGGATAAATGAACTACGCTTGGTGCCAGGTAATGGATGGCCACAGGTTTAAAGGGGGTGAGGGGAGTGGGAGAATAGAACCTGCTCGATGAGTGCTGGATCAATCGTATTTACAAGTAGCTACAAGCTTAGATGAGGGGTTCATCAGCTGAAGGGGAGGAATGTCACAGAGATGGGTAACACTAGTCTGCATGATGGCACGGATATTTGGTTTGACGCTAATCTCAGGGTGAAAGTAGACGCACCAGAGTTACAAACCACCCGATCTAGTTCCAGACGTTTACCAGGGAGATGATGAAGAGGGTGGCAGCTGATGGAGATGGAGATTCTTGATTAGTACTGGTGTCAGAGGTTATGGAGAGAAGGCAGGAGAATGGGGTTAGGAGGGAGACATAGAAAGCGGCACGGTGGCGCAGCGGTAGAGTTGCTGCCTTACAGCGAATGCAGCGCCAGAGACTCAGGTTCGATCCTGACTACGAGTACGGAGTTTGTACGTTCTCCCCGTGACCTGCGTGGGTTTTCTCCGAGATCTTCGGTTTCCTCCCACACTCCAAAGACGTACAAGTATGTAGGTTAATTGGCTGGGCAAATGCAAAAATTGTCCCTAGTGGGTGTAGGATAGTGTTAGTGTGCGGGGATCGTTGGGCGGCGCGGACCCGGTGGGCCGAAGGGCCTGTTTCTGCGCTGTATCTCTGAATCTAAATCTAAAATCTAGATCAGCCATGATTGAATGGTGGAGTGGATTCGATGGGCCGAATGGCCTAATTCTACTCCTATACCTTATGACGTTATGAACATAGATTGCGGCAAAGACACAATCTTCCCAACTCTTTACCAGAGGAAACTTCGGCTCAGTTTGAATAGAGTGGAGGAGTCCTGAGATGTAGAGTTGGGTGCTGGGCAATACACATTGCAAACATACATGATTTGAGAAGTAATGCCTGGCAGATGCTGAGAGACCAAGATCAGATGAATGCTCTCTGATGATAAGTGAATTTAAGGCGTGGGGATCAGGGGAAAGGAGTGGAAGGTCAGGCGTGACCCGACTGAATGATGAAGCAGTCTAGGAGCTGCACAGACTGACTCTTGCCGCTCCTAGTTCTGATGCTCCTGCATGTGAAACCGATACACTTTGGAACTGATTGATTGAAACATACAGCATGGAAACAGGCACTTCAGCCCACCGAGTCCACGCCGACCATCGGTCACCCGTTCACACTAGTTCTACGTTAATCCACTTTCTCATGCAAGTCCCTACACACTAGGGGGGGGGGGGGGGGGGGGATTTACAAGGGGCCAACTAACCTACAAACCTGCACGGCCTTGGGATGTGGGAGGAAACCGGAACACTCAGAAGAGGCCCACGCTGTCACACCGGGAGAATGTGCAAACTTCACACCGATTGCACCCGAGGTCAGGATCGAACTGGTGTGTGAGGCAGCAGCTCTACCCGTTGAGCACTGCGTCCTTGTGTCAGAATGATGTTGCAGAGGAACTCAGGCAAGGAATACGAGAGGCCAATAGAGAAAGATTCGTGAAATCTGACTGCCATTGAAATGCTACGTGGTTCAATCTTTGCACAAGACTATTTTTTTGATTATCAGAGGTAGAACAAAACCGCTCCTTCAACGAACAGGATGTAGAAGTTGCAATTTCCACCGTGCAGCAGGAATAAATTCAAGTGACAGTCGCTCCAAACAGCTTTAAAAAGGATTCATGTCAAGCCATTCCATAATCCATTTTCAACAAAAGATATCTTGATTCTGGTTAATAGATAGCAGGTGCGCTCATCCATTTGAGGTTTAACTGTTTCATCAAGGAGAAAGTCACATAAAAGATTGTTTATTCATTACTTTGTCCTTTCTGGCCTTCATTACATACAACCGAGACTGGAACTGCAACAAGGTCAAGGTGACACAGTCATTATGTAAATAGCTTGCAAGAGAACATCATTCACAGTTGGTATATAATGAAGTACATAGAGTCACACGGCACAAAAACAGGCCCTTCGGCCCAACTTGTCTATGCCAACCATGATGCCCCATCTCCACTCGTCCCACCTGCCCGTGTTGGGCTCATGAGAAGGCAGGAACGGGGTACTGATTGAGAATGATCAGCCATGAACACATTGAATGGCGGTGCTGGATAGAAGGGCCGAATGGCCTCCTCCTGCACCTATTGTCTATATTGTCTATATCCTTCTGCTATCCATGTACCTGTCCAAATGCCTTTTAAATGTTGATTGTAGTACCTGCCTTAACTACCTCCCCTGGCAGCTCGTTCCATATACCAACCACCCTGTGTGTGGAAAAAATTGCCTCTCAGGTTCCAATTAAATCTTTCCCATCTCACCTTAAATCCTCCGGTTCTTGATTCCCCTGCCCTGTGTAAAAGACTGTGCATTCACCCTCCTCTCCATTCCCTTTATCCTTTATAAACAAGGCAAATCTTATCGTGTATGTAAAGTGAGCTTACAGAAAATCACTATCAAAAAGCATCAAATGTTCACATGGTTTATTTGCAGTTTAAATTTCAAATCGACATCTGTGGCAGAATGGCATCAAGTCGTGCTCACACCCAACTTACCTGCAACTTTCTGCCAGTTTGGCACAGTGTTACGTGCCATCTACACGTTCAATCCACTGCAGGACCCTTAGGGTCTGATGCCTACGCACCAGGCGCCCATGAATAGAGAGAAAAGATAATGCAGGTCCCCGTGGGACAGAGAGGGACGACGGTTCGCTGGCCGATGCAAGGATCCAGACAGAGGCGAAGTCTGGAGGCCCTGCAGAAGCCTGGGGCTCTCCGACAGACCAAGCCCGCGGACCGGACGGCCTGCAGTAGCACAAAGTGGTGGAGGACGCCCACAACTTGGCCTGGCCAGGCCGACCCTGCCACGCCGCCAGGACAACGGGCCTTTATGGCCAGCTGCACTTAAAGCAACTTGGACTTTGAAAATGGCACCAAAACATGCAGGTACAGCAGGTAGTGAAGAAAGCCAATGGAATGTTGGCCTTCATAACAAGAGGAGTTGAGTATAGGAGCAAAGAGGTCCTTCTGCAGTTGTACCGGGCCCTGGTGAGACCGCACCTGGAGTACTGTGTGCAGTTTTGGTCTCCAAATTTGAAGAAGGATATTCTTGCTATTGAGGGCGTGCAGCGTAGGTTCACTAGGTTAATTCCCGGAATGGCGGGACTATCATATGTTGAAAGACGGGAGCGACTAGGCTTGTATACACTGGAATTTAGAAGGATGAGAGGGGATCTTATCGAAACGTATAAGATTATTAAGGGGTTGGACACGTTAGAGGCGGGAAACATGTTCCCAATGTTGGGGGAGTCCAGAACCAGGGGCCACAGTTTAAGAATAAGGGGTAGGCCATTTAGAACAGAGATGAGGAAAAACTTTTTCAGTCAGAGAGTTGTGAATCTGTGGAATTCTCTGCCTCAGAAGGCAGTGGAGGCCAATTCTCTGAATACATTCAAGAGAGAGCTAGATAGAGCTCTTAAGGATAGCGGAGTCAGGGGGTATGGGGAGAAAGCAGGAACGGGGTACTGATTGAGAATGATCAGCCATGATCACATTGAATGGCGGTGCTGGCTCGAAGGGCCGAATGGCCTACTCCTGCACCTATTGTCTATTGTCTAAAATCTGGCGACTTTAGTTTAGTTGAGAGATACAGTGTGGAAACAGGCCCTTCGGCCCATCGAGACCGCGCCCACCTGCGATCCCCGCACATTAACACTATCCCACACATACACACACACACACGGGACAATTTACATTCATACCAAGCCAATTGGTATCTAAGCATGTGCACTACATTGCTGAGCAACAAACCTCAGTTCATTTCAAATACATTTGAAAGAATTTACAAGGCTACGGGGGATGGCAGGGCACCAGGACAAATTGGATTGCTCTTACATGGAGCCTGTAGCCTCATCGGGCCAAACTGGCTCCTTCCATGCTCTAACCATCTGCGATAACAGAAAAATGGCTTTGAGGCTGCTCATTCTCACAAAATATCACTTTATGAGAATATTCTGACATCTTTGTGAGTAATTTGCAGTGGGAGTAGTTTAGTTTAGAGATACAGCACGGAAACAGGCACTTTGGCCCAGAGTTCGTCCAACGTTCCCCACACAGTAACACGACCACACACACACACACTAGATATCATTTTACATTTACACCAAGCCAATTGACCTACAAACCTGTACGCCTTTGGAGTGTGGGAGGAAACCGAAGATCTCGGAGAAAACCCACGCGGTCATGGGGAGAACGGACAAACTCCAAACATACAGAACCCGGGTCTCTGGCGCTGTAAGGCAGCAACTCTACCGCTGCACCACAATGCCAACTCTTGCATAGTCTCAGTGGACTATTTCTATACACTTTGTACTTAATCCAGATGGTGCTTATGTATAGTCATACTTTGCTGAACTGTATGCAAAATATTTTTTTTTACTGTACCTTGGCACAATAGACAATAGGTGCAGGAGGAGGCCATTCGGCCCTTCGAGCCAGCACAACATTCAATGTGATCATGGCTGATCATTCTCAATCAGTACCCCGTTCCTGCCTTCTCCCCATACCCCCTGACTCCGCTATCCTGAAGAGCTCTATCTTGCTCTCTCTAGAATGCATTCAGAGAATTGGCCTCCACGTGACAAAAGAAATATTGGGTCCTTCAATCGATAGCACCTGAAAGCTATTCTCATGTACCTCGTCTCAATTATAAGAACCTCAAGTAAAAATACTTCACATTATTAACTGAGCATGTACCAGTTAAATCAGAATCTTTGAAGCGAAGAGACACATGTTTCAATGAATTTTATTATGGTTTTGAAGATATTACAATTAATACCTCTTTAAATGAGATTTCAAATCTTCACAACTAAACGCCAAAGGAGAATAAACATTTCCACAAAAGAAAGGTTTGGACGACAGTTGGAATAAATATGATTTTGATTCTGTGAGGAAATAACCACTGCGCTTTAAGTTCACATTGATTTCACGGAAACTTAAAAAACTAAACAAAACTCAATATTACATTAATGAGGAAAAACACATTCAATTTCATACAAAACCACTGAGCGAAACACACAAAAAAAATTCTTAAAACAGAAAATAAAAATCATACGTCTACCATGCAATGAATAAATGGCACATTGTTGGCAAGTTAGCTCTTGACACAATTCTACGACAATGAAGGCAAAAATACGTAGAGAAAATGCCGGGTACACTCAGCGGGCCAGGCAGCACCTATGGAGAAAGTGTTAACTGTTTCTCTCACTATGGATGCTGCCTGACCTGCTCAGCATTCCCAGCAGCTGCAGTTTTTTCTTGCTTCTCACAAGGGTAGAGGGAGGTTGATTCTTATGTGTACGAGATTTGATTTTCGTGGTCAAGACAGAGCATTTGCATTATACTCGAGCAAAACACAAAATGTTGGGGTAACTCAGCGGGTCAGGCAGCATCCGTGCAGGGAATGAATAGGTGACGTTTTGGGTCGAGGCCCTTCTTCGGACTTGTCAGATCCGAGCCCTGACCTGAAAGATCGCCTGCTCATTCCCTCCAAAGATGCTGCCCGACCTGCCGAGTTCCTGCAAGACTTGGTGTCTTACTAAACATTCCACCATCTGCAGTTTCTTGTGTCTCCGTTATATTTTGCTTTTCCTTCAGACTTTGCCGTTACATGGAATGTTGGCCTTCGTAACAAGAGGAGTTGAGTATAGGAGCAAAGAGGTCCTTCTACAGTTGTACCAGACCCTGGTGAGACCACACCTGGACTACTGTGTGCAGTTTTGGTCTCCAAATTTGAGGAAGGATATTCTTGCTATTGAGGGCGTGCAGCGTAGGTTCACTAGGTTGATTCCCGGAATGGCGGGACTGTCGTATGTTGAAAGGCTGGAGCAATTAGGCTTGTATACACTGGAATTTAGAAGGATGAGGGGGGATCTTATTGAAACATATAAGATAATTAGGGGATTGGACACATTAGAGGCAGGAAACATGTTCCCAATGTTGGGGGAGTCCAGAACAAGGGGCCACAGTTTAAGAATAAGGGGTAGGCCATTTAGAACGGAGATGAGGAAGAACTTTTTCAGTCAGAGAGTGGTGAAGGTGTGGAATTCTCTGCCTCAGAAGGCAGTGGAGGCCAGTTCGTTGGATGCTTTCAAGAGAGAGCTGGATAGAGCTCTTAAGGATAGCGGAGTGAGGGGGTATGGGGAGAAGGCAGGAACGGGGTACTGATTGAGAGTGATCAGCCATGATCGCATTGAATGGCGGTGCTGGCTCGAAAGGCTGAATGGCCTACTCCTGCACCTATTGTCTATTGTCTATTTCAGGGTCCAACGTTGTTTTTCGGACTCCATGTTGGGGGCCAGGATGTTTGGCAATGTCAAGACATTCACTCATAATTGGTCTCATTTTATCATTGATCCATCGCCAAGCCCCAGCCATGGTGGTTACTGCAGCCAAGCAAGTGTGCCAACCTCATCCTACTTGTAGGCCAAAATAACATTCTCTGCAGACACTAATGCCGCAGTAGACACTGGTCCTGCATTGAAAAGGTGAATAAGGGAGCACAGGTTTATGGAAGTGCACAGAAATGTTCCTGGTTTGGAAACACTGATTTTCCCCAAGACATTTGTCCAGTTCACTTTTTGCAATGCAATCTCTTGCAGCTTTTCTGGAAAGAATTCCAATTTCCAAGAAAGGAAAAAAAAAACCCTATTATGATACTATGATTTGGTAATGCATCACAAAGATCTGGAGGTGAAATGTGATCTTAAATGTCACAAATAAGATGCTAAAAATTCTTCACGGAAGGTCATCAACCCGTAACAACGTTCCCATATTTTCTCTCTCTCCACAGACGCTGCTCGACCAGTGGAGTTTTTCCCGCCATTTTAATTCTGTACAGTTTTGTACCGAGGTTTACACGATATTCTATTCTTCAACTGAAGTATTGAAAATACAAACATTATTCTCACAGCATTGTCCACAGAAAGGCTGCTGGCGTACACCTAGTGTGGTTTCAGCTGGAAGAAACCTCGTTGTGTGCATATTTCATGATTAAGTGGGGTGGATTACGCACAATCTGCTCAGGTTTAAGAACAAGGGTGTGCACTCTTCTTCCAAAACATTTCAACAACTTTGTTACAAATATATGATTTGATCATTTTAAAAACCTCACGAATCTAACCTAATTCCCAACTCAGTTAAACCCATTATCGGAGTGAGGAAGGTGGCGTAAGCCCCAGGGCTTTCAGGTTTGATCTCTATCCAAAGCCCACAGTTGGGAGAACTCATGCTATGCATGTTGAGTAAAACACAAAGCACTGGAGGAACTCAGCCGGTCAGGCAGCATCTGTGGAGGGAAACAGGTGAATATTGATCGGGTAGAGAATCAACCTCACCGTGATGTTATGCACACAAAAAAAACAACTATTTGGTTGAGCTTTTGACGGGCTTTCTTTGCGCTGTGGAAAGCAGGGCTGTGTACCATCACCGAGAGAGGGGAGCGGGAAAACAAGAACACTCGGGCTATGAATCCTTTCCTCTTTAAGGCTGAAGCCCACAAATAAATGTTTGTTCTCTTGTTCTTTGCTCTTTTCCAGTTCTGAATACAGAATTCAGAACTGAATGTGGAACATTAAACCCATTGCTCTTTCCACAGATGCTGCCTGACCTGCTGCGTGTTTCCACCATTTTCGGTTTCTGTTTCAGGTTTCCTGCATCTGCATATTTTTGAATTTTCATCTTCATTGTACACGACTGCACCTTTTTGTTCAGCCAATGACCTCGTGAAAGTTTACACTCGAAACTGGAGTCATATTTGCCGAGTCTGCGACTGAAATGGCAGAATGAAACAAAATCCTTTTAAATGACAATCCACTTAGAGCCCTGAAGCTACCTTCATCCAGTTCCACTTGAAAGCTCCTCACCTGAAAATCAGACGGTGCAGCAGAAACGTAACCTGTTGCTCAAGACACACACGGTTAATTTTCTCTGCCAGAGTTTGGTTCTCAAAGCTTGGGCACATCTTTTACCATTTTATTTCCACAACAGTGGTTGTGATCTCATCAGGTAATCTGCTTTAATATGAGGAACCTGCCAAATTCTATCACCACAATATGTTACAACTTATCCAACTGTGCTGGAATACTGGAGCTACTGTGCTAGAATGGCCAGCTCCCAGCTATTAACCGTTCATCTGCAAGCAGCCAGTTATTTAGAAGAAAAATAAATCAGCAAAGTATACTGCCACACACATTGCACGCAACTGAATTAAAAACGGTGTAGTGTAGGGGCCCTACAATTCGCACTCTGGATTTGAACTCTGATCAATGCAAAATTTAAAGTAGCACGCTACAACTTTGATACCTTTCGACAGGTAACACTTCGCACAGAGTGGTGGGTGTATGGAGCCAGCTGCCAGAGGAGGTAGTTGAGGCAGGTACTATAACTACACTTCAAAAGCATTTGGACAGGTACATGGATAGGTAAAGTTTGGAGGGATATGGGCCAAACATAGGCAGGTGGGACTAGTGTAGATGGGGCACAGGTAAGTAGGGCCGAAGGGCCTGTTTCTGTGCTGTATGACTCTTATAATTTCCAACTTAGACTCTTTAGCAATCAAGGAGTTGAATCAGCTAAACAATCTCACTTCGGACTTGATGATAGAAATGTAAAAAAAATTCTGACACCAAATCCATGAACATCAAAATCATATTGTAAAAATATACCAGAAAAATAACAGTCAAGCGCAGAACTAAATTGCCTGTAATCACCTTTCCCATTGTTAAAAATATACAATTTGCTGTTTAAACACTGAGAATCAGTTAAATATATTTTTACTTTTTTAAGTTGATGGGTTGTTGTTTGAAGCTTTTGAAAAGATAAAATCAATCTCACTCCACCTTCCAAATTAGGACCATTTAAGGACGAGACCATCCAAAACTAGAGAACCTCATCAAATGTGAAGTGATTTCAACAAGTGAAATGGTGACACAAGTTCAAACAGTTATTTAATAACGTTCAAACAATGGGAACGGTCGGCTTCATCTTAAAATGCACATTTTTAACTGGTCTCGCAGGCTACAGAAATAGGCAGATTATAATCATGTAATTTGTATCAACCAAGTTTCAACCAGGATCGCAAAGACAGTGCAAGTCTACTTGGAGTGTTTTGGTGCTGGTAAACACCACATTTAGTTATGTGGGAAATGGTACATCAAAAAAATATATTTTGAAAAAGTGGAGTCTAATAATTTGGGTAGTGGATTTACTCAAAATCATAATCAAAGAGGACAAGATTTATTAAACAGTATTCATACATTCTGCCATTGATAAATTGTTTGTATTGGCCAGACTCTATAGCATGCCTACGAATAATAAAAGAATGATGTCACTGCATCAAACTGGGGTTACAGTAAATGCATTATTATGGTCTGTACAGGACATACAAATCAAACACAAAACCAAGTATGAAACATAGTAATATTTAGATAATGAAATAATCAGGCAGCTATACCACTCCGAGAAGCTCCCTACCTTTGCAGAATGGGATAATTAAAAGAACTAAAGACTTGGTTCCTTTGACCTGACCCGCAGTATCATTTCGGTGGATAAAGTCAATGGCTTTTCGCAGGAAGGAGTAGCAAAGTAAAATCAAAATGGGAATTGTGAGCAGGTGCAAGCATCTTCCTCTATACAATGGGTCAGCACACCGCTGGTGAAAAACCATGGGGGAAAACCACGTCCATGGAGACAAGACTTCCGGGCTGGTGAGGTCTCTATGTGGGGAAAATGTCACAGGTGCACTTTGTCCACACATCCCTTACTGTTCAGATTCAGATGATAGATCACCTAAGGATAAAATAACAATTGTTACTGTGGGCAATAACAATGTGTGCAGTGGCGCACAAACTCAAAGCATATTTAGTTTAGCTTAGTGATACGGCGCGGAAACAAGCCCCTGAGGCCCACCGAGTCCGCACCGACCAGCGATCACCCTGCACACTGGCAGTATCCTAGAGACTAGGGACAACTTACAATCTTAACCAAAGCCAATTAACCAACAAACCTGTACGTCTTTGGAGTGTGGGAGGAAACCGGAGCGCCCGGAGAAAACCCACGCGGTCACGGGGACAACGTACAAACTCCCTACAGACAGCACCTGTGGTCGGGATTGAACCCGGGTCTCTGGCGCTGTGAGGCAGCAACTCCATCGCTGCACTGCCCCGGGTGATCTTATTCTGGAATCACTGAGCCTTAATAATGAAAATGATGAAATAAGGCAGAAGGGGGAAAAAAAAGACACATTTGAAGCCCAAGGCAAACAAAGCCTAGCTTTAAAAAGTCATTCCAAGCAGTCAGTAGCTGGATAAAACCGCAAGGGCGTGTTCTCAAACAATGATTGCAGCCTATGGACTAACCTTTAAGAGGTTTTCTAGTTCCCGAATGAAATCACGTTACAACCAATTTGGCCCGCTTAATGCAAACAGTGTTCCCCGATTCACCACTCACGTTTTATCCAATGTGTGTTACGGAAACAATCTGTACTATAGACAATAGGTGCAGGAGGACGCCATTCGGCCCTTCATGGCTGATCATTCTCAATCAGTACCCCGTTCCTGCCTTCTCCCCATACCCCCTGACTCCGCTATCCTTAAGAGCTCTATCCAGCTCTCTCTTGAATGCATTCAGAGAATTGGCCTCCACTGCCTTCTGAGGCAGAGAATTCCACAGACTCACAACTCTCTGACTGAAAGAGTTTTTCCTCATCTCAGTTCTAAATGGCCTACCCCTTATTCTTAAACTGTGGCCCCTTGTTCTGGACTTCCCCCAACATTGGGAACATGTTTCCTGCCTCTAACATGTCCAACCCCTTAATAATCTTATACGTTACTGGTTGGGGCTGATCTACACCATGCAAACAGGTCAGGGGTGGAAATGGAAGTTAAGAGGTGGAAAGGTGGACTTTGTGTACTTGCCTCCCCCAGTCAGCACCAGTGCCTGTAGAATATCCGAGAGCGAGATAATCCCCTTCACTATGTCATTGTCGTCAACCACAACTAACCGATGAACCTAGAGAGAAGAAAACACTTGGTCAATAACATTGTTGTTGCCGAAAATCAATGAAATGGACGCGGTAATAGTTGATGTTGTGAAAGATTAAAGGTTTACTGGTCCTTGGCAGCAATTTAAAAAGAAAAATCCCAGTTTTAACACATCTCAATCTGTTCCGTGTTCTATAAACAGCCTCCTCTATGGTTCACCCTCAAAAATCATCAATAAACTCCAACACATCCAGAACTCCGCTGCCCGTCTACTCACCCACTCCCCGATCCGTGACCATATCACCCCTGTCCTTTACAAGCTCCACTGGCTCCCCATCCCCCAGAGAATCCAGTACAAAATCCTCCTCATGACCTACAAAGCCCTCCATAACCTGGCCCCATCCTACCTGACTGACCTCCTCCACAGACACACTCCCACCTGCACCCTCCGATCTGCTGCTACTAACCTCCTGTCCCCCCCCATCCGGACCAAACTCAGATCCTGGGGGGACAGGGCTTTCTCCATCGCTGCTCCCACCCTCTGGAACTCTCTACCTCAGACCACCAGAGACTCCTCCTCACTCACCACATTCAAAACATCACTGAAGTCTCACCTGTTCAGCACTGCATTCAACCACTGACCGTCACCTCACCTTATTTTTCCTTTTCTGTTCGTTTACTTATTTTTTTTTTTCTTTCTATGTTTTAGTAAACCCTGTAAAGCGTCTTTTGAGTTTTTAGAAAAGCGCTATACAAATGTAATGCATTATTATTATTATTGTTATTATTATAAAGACTAGAGGGCACAGCTTTAAGATGAGTGGGGCAAAGTTTAAAGGGGATGTGCGGGGCGAGTTTAAAAAAACAAAACGGAGTGGTGGGTGCCTGGAACGCACTGCCAGGGATGGTGGTGGAGGCAAGATAGAGTAGCGGCATTTCGGAGGCTTTTATATAGGCACATGGATATGCAGGCAATGGAGGAATATGGATCACGTGCAGGCAGAGGAGACTAGCTTCACTTGAACATTATGAGCCAAAGAGCCTGTTCTGTGCTGTACTCTTCCTGCTCTAACGTTCTTGCCTGTCCCTTCAACAAGACAGTCATTCATTCCAGTGCTTGGAAAGAGCCCTGGATGGAGTGGATGTGGAGAGGATGTTTCCACTAGTGGGAGAGTCTAGGACCAGAGGTCGCAGCCTCAGAATTAAAGGATGTTCCTTTAGGAAGGAGATGAGGAGGAATTTCTAGTCAGAGGATTGTGAATCTGGTGAATTCTTTGCCACAGAGGGCTGTGGAGGCCAAGTCAGTGGATATTGTTAAGGCAGAGATAGATAGATTCTTGATTAGTGCGGGTGTCAGGGGTTATGGGGAGAAGGCAGGAGATTGGGGTTGGGAGGAAAGAGATAGATCAGCCATGATTGAATAGCGGAGTAGACTTGAGGGGCCGAATGGCCTAATTCT
This sequence comes from Rhinoraja longicauda, assembly GCF_053455715.1. Classification (NCBI taxonomy): domain Eukaryota; kingdom Metazoa; phylum Chordata; class Chondrichthyes; order Rajiformes; family Arhynchobatidae; genus Rhinoraja; species Rhinoraja longicauda. The sequence goes on from NC_135994.1 coordinate 3,589,980, forward strand.
GCTCCTATCACTTATGAACTTATGCTCGTGAATAAGAACACTCACTAGGTTTTACACCTCCTTCATGCCCGAAAGGATATTATTCTTTGAAGGAGAAAAGCAACAGGATTCCAACTGGGAGGGACAAAGATGACACTTTGAAAAACTGTGCAGGCATTTTGTAAGTTCAGCTGATATGCTTCAGAAAGGAAGTGCTTCCTGGCTTCTTGCCTTCCATTTTGACACAAAATGGTGAGAGACACTTTTATAAAAAGCAACTTCACAACATTTAGAAATACAACGTTGATTAGTTATTCTGAAACATTGCAATTTCAAGTTTTGCAAATTACTATCGACAATGCAGCAAGCGTTAAGTGAAGTTGACAGCGTGCACTGCGAGATGCACGCCCCGTGGGATTTGCTGGAATGTGCCTGCCTCATTCAAGTTGCCAACAATATCAACAATGCCTGTTGATGTATTAAACCCTGAGAAACGCGATGAATTTAACCCTAAATGTTGCGGAATGGAAAGTAGAATAAATGGAAACAGAAATAATCAAAAAGGAAAAGACCTTAAAGAGAGGTAGACACAAAATGCTGGAGTAACCCAGCGGGACAGGCAGCATCTCTGGAGAGAAGGAATGGGAGACACTTCAGGTCGAGACCCTTCATCAGACTGATGTCAGGGGAGGGGGCGGGTCCCTAGAATTACTCCAGCATTTTGTGTCTACCTTCGATTTAAACCAGCATCTGCAGTTTTTCTCCAACAAAGACGTTAAAGAGGCAGGCTAGGACTTTATTCCTTGGTGCGCAGGAGGGTGAAGGGTAATATTACAGAGTTCATCAGTGATAGGATCAGAATTAGGCCATTCGGCCCATCAAGTCTACTCCGCCATTCAATCATGGCTGATCTATCTCTCCCCCTCAAGCCCATTCTCCTGCCTTCTCCCAATAACCCCTGACACCCGTCCTAATCAAGAATCTGTCAATTATTAGTGTAATAGAGGTGTATAAGATCATGAGAGGCATGGATAGGGTGCATGCACAGAGTCTTTTCCCCAGAGTAGGGGAATCAAGAACCAGAGGTCATAGCTTTAACAGACAATAGACAATAGGTGCAGGAGGAGGCCATTTGGCCCTTCGAGCCAGCACCGCCATTCAATGTGATCATGGCTGATCATTCACAATCAGTACCCTGTTCCTGCCTTCTCCCCATACCCCCTGACTCCGCTATCCTTAAGAGCTCTATCTAACTCTCCCTTGAATGCATTCAGAGAATTGGCCTCCACTGCCTTCTGAGGCAGAGAATTCCACACCTTCACCACTCTCTGACTGAAAAAGTTTTTCCTCATCTCAGTTCTAAATGGCCTACCCCTTATTCTTAAACTGTGGCCCCTTGTTCTAGACTCCCCCAACATTGGGAACATGTTTCCTGCCTCGAACGTGTCCAACCTCTTAATAATCTTATACGTTTCGATAAGCGGAAGTGGCGGCGCTGCCCTGCAGCTGCGGCTCACCGGCCGGCAGTCTGTTTGTCTTTCTTCTTTCTTTGTCTATTTGTTAGTGTTAGATGTATGAAATAGCCTATCTTTAGCTGTGTATATGTGGGGGGTGGTGGGGGAAACCTTTCAAAAAATCTCTTCCTCAACGGAGATGCGACCCTTTCCGAGTCGTATCTCCGTTTGCGCTAAAAAAAATAAAACGCGGGGCTTTCCATCGCCCGCGGGGCCTTCCATCGCCCGGTGCGGCTCGGCCGCTGGACTTAACAGTGCCCGGTGCGGCTCGGCCGCGGGGCCTTCCATCGCCCTGTACTGCCGCGGGACGGTTCAGCGCCAGGTGCGGCTCGGCCGCGGGGCCTTCCATCGCCCGACGCGGCTCGGCCGCGGGACTTTACATCACTGGTGCGGCTCGGCCGCGGGGCCTTCCAATCGCCCGGCGCGGCTCGGCCGCGGGACCTAACATCGCCCGGCGCGGCTCGGCCGCGGGACTTTATATTGCTGGTGCGGCTCGGCCGCGGGGCCTTCCATCGCCCGGCGCGGCTTGGTCGCGGGACTTAGCTGCGCACGGTACGGCCGTGGGGCCTTCCATCGCCCGGCTCGGCCGTGGGATGTTTCAGCGCCCGGTGCGGCTCGGCCGCGGGGACTTGGGCGTGGGGAAGAGAGCGGAAGTTTTGTTGCCTCCATCACAGTGAGGGGGTGTTTAGAGTCACTGTGATGGATGTTTGTGTTGGGGTCATGTGTCTTGTGTTTCTTTTTTTTGTGTGACTGCTGGTAACCGAGGTACCGAATGGCAAATAAAGCTCTGTATTCTGTATTCTGTAAGATCTCCTCTCATCCTTCTAAATTCCAGTGTATACAAGCCTAGTCGCTCCAGTCTTTCAACATATGACAGTCCCGCCATTCCGGGAATTAACCTAGTAAACCTACGCTGCACGCGTCAATAGCAACTCTGAGTGAGAGGGGAAAGATTTAATAGGAACCCGAGGGACAACTTTTTTTTTTTTTACACAGAGGGTGATTGGTATGTGGAACGAGCTGCCGGAGGAGGTATTTGGGGCAGGTACAATAACAAGTCGCGACATGAAATAATAAGTGGTTTATTAGTTGGTCGTTCTATACCTCTGCTTCCACAAGTCGGTTGATAATGGTCTCGAGAGTTTCATGTTTGTAACACTTCAGCACTCCCTCGAAGTACTGGGAGCGATGCAGTAGTGCTCTGGTCACCGTGATGTCCAGATTGTTGTAGGTCTTTTCTGCTGCCAGGTTCTAAAGCACAAGCGTTTGGTTAGAGAGTTGCCAGGAAGCAACAATAGGACCGAGTATACATCTTGCTGCAAAGTACTTACAATGACATCAAACTTAGAGTAGATATCCCCCACTCGTCCTGCAGAGACAAAAGTCAGGACCAATGAACATAACGTAGATATTCTACATGTTGAATAAACATTGGAACTGATAATTCAATTGGGTTTACGCTACAAGGATGAGAGGAGATCTTATCGAAACATATAAGATTATTAAGGGGTTGGACACGCTAGAGGCAGGAAACATGTCCCCAATGTTGGGGGAGTCCAGAACAAGGGGCCACAGTTTAAGAATAAGGGGTAGGCCATTTAGAACTGAGATGAGGAAAAACGTTTTCAGTCAGAGTTGTGAATCTGTGGAATTCTCTGCCTCAGAAGGCAGTGGAGGCCAATTCTCTGAATGCATTCAAGAGAGAGCTAGATAGAGCTCTTAAGGATAGCGGAGTCAGGGGGTATGGGGAGAAGGCAGGAACGGGGTACTGATTGAGAATGATCAGCCATGATCACATTGAATGGCGGTACTGGCTCGAAGGGCCGAATGGCCTCCTCCTGCACCTATTGTCTATTGTCTACGCTAAGTTTAGATGTACAGCATGGAAACAGTCCCTCCGGTCCATCGAATCCATGCCGACCCGTTCACACTAGTTCTATGTTATTCCACTTCTCATCTCCTCCCTACACAATAGGTAGGGGCTCATTACAGAGGGCCAATTAACCGACAACAAACATGTGCGTCTTTGGGATGTGGGAGGCAACCGGAGCACCACGAGGTAACCCAGGCGATCACAGGGAGAACGTGCAAACTCCACACATCGACAGCACCCAATGTCAGGGTCGAACCTGGGTCTCTGGTGCTGTGAGGCAGCGGCTCCACCCGCTGCGCCACTGCGCAACCCCTAGCAAGTTGAAACATTTGAAAAATGAATCCATCTGTACTTTCCTACTCACAGGTACAACGGTAAACTATTTAATCTCTGGTACAAGCTGCCTTTGTTCATTCAAGAGGTGCTTTCACATTTGGACCAAGAAGCATTGGTCCACAGGCTGAATTCAAGAAAGTAGTACAGAACAAGGCACCTGGGAGAATGGCAGTCAAATGATTCAGGCTTACCCTGGTCTATTTACACACGAACACAATAGGAGAAGGAGGAAAGCATTTGGCCCCTCGAGTTTGCTGAGATCCAACAAGACTGTGGCTGATCTACCTTCACATCATTTTCCTGTACTATCCCCACATCCCCGCGATTCCATTCACATCAGAAACCTAGCAATTTATGTCTCTTTCAAATGCAATCAATGATCGGGGTTCCATCGCACGGCAGGCTGGAGAATCCCACAGATTGACCACCCTCTTCCATTTGGTCCTAAATGGCTAGTTCCACGTTTAGAAACTGGCTCCCCCTTGGTCTAGACTCCTCAGTCAGGAGAAACAGCCTCCGTTCACCTACCTAGTCAAGCTTGCAAAGAACGTTGCATGTTTCAATGAGGACACCTCTCATTCCTCCAAACAAACTGGAGGCCCAGTCTGCTCAATCTCTCCTCCTACAACAGACCTCTCGTGAATCGTCATCATGCTTCCTTTTCAGTAACAATGTCAATCAGCGCCTGTCCACAGTCACACCTTTTAATGCAGTTTACCTAATCTACCCTAGTCAACCTGCTCCCATACCTTCACAACTACCTTCATAGTTTCTAGGGAACCATTACGCCAAGATTAGTAATTAACCTTTCCCATTAGCTTTAAAAATAGCCTGACCTCAATCACTCCCTCAATGTATTGATCGAGAAATCCATCTCGTATACATACCAGGAATTCATCTTCTACATGGTTAGCATTACAGTAATTTGATTTGCCCAGTCTATCTTTATTGAAGTCCAGGATGGTTACTATGTCAGTCCTGCCACATGTACCTCTAATTATACTGCGGCCTACATCGCCACTGCCACCCAGAGGCCTGTACACATCTCCCACTGATGCTTTTTGCGCCCTGCTACTTCTTAGCTCCACCCAAACCAATTCTATACCACAATCTGCCGAAGCAAGAACATTCTTATCATAGAAACATAGAAAATAGGTGCAGGAGTAGGCCATTCGGCCCTTCGAGCCTGCACCGCCATTCAATATGATCATGGCTGATCATCCAACTCAGTATCCCGTACCTGCCTTCTCTCCATACCCCCTGATCCCTTTAGCCACAAGGGCCACATCTAACTCCCTCTTAAATATAGCCAATGAACTGGCCTCAACTACCTTCTGTGGCAGAGAATTCCACAGATTCACCACTCTCTGTGTCCTAAAAGACTTCCCCCTTATCCTTAAACTGTGACCCCTTGTTCTGGACTTCCCCAACATCGGGAACAATCTTCCTGCATCTAGCCTGTCCAACCCCATAAGAATTTTGTACGTTTCTATAAGATCCCCCCTCAATCTTCTAAATTCCAGCGTAGCACAGTGGCACAACACTAGAGTCGCTGCCTCACAGCGCCCTAGATCCGAGTTTGATCCTGACTACGGGTGCTGTCTGTACGGAGTTTGTAAGTTCTCCCCGTGGGTTTTCTTCGGTTTCCTCCCACTCCAAAGACGTACATATTTGTAGGCTAATTGGCTTGGTATAATTGTAAATTGTCCCTCGTGTGTAAGATAGTGTTAGTATACGGGGTGATCACTGGTCGGTGCAGACTCTGTGGGCCAAAGGGCCTGTTTCTGCGCGGTATCTCTAAAGTCTAAACTGCTGCCATCGCCTATTAACAGGGTTCCCTACCTTCATTTCCATTTTGTTCATCCTTCCAAAACGTCAAATACCCTGGAATATTTTGTGCCCATTTTTGGACACTCTTTCGCCATGTTTTGCAATGGCAGTAAGACCATACCCATTTACAGCTGCGTCTGCCATTAATTCATCCACTTGTGACAGATACACTGAGATAAGAGTCTTTAAATTTTGCCTTTTAACATTTTTCAGCACTCGATCCCTATTTGCTGCTCGTCTTTGTTTCCGCTGCCTATTTATTACCATTACTAATCCTCCAACTCCCACTTTGGTTCCCTCCCTCCCAAGTTTCCATCTTTGACTAACCTGCATTGGCATCAACGTCACCGCCCCCAGGTTAAGCACAGATGCTCCCCGACTTACGATGCTTCGACTTACAATATTTCGACTTTACAACGGTGCAAACGCATGGGCAGTGGCAGCGACCGTAGCTCGCTTCCGGCCACGTGATCAGGCGCATTAAATGCATTTCGACTCACGATATTTTCGGTTTACGATGGGTTTATCGGAACGTAACGCCTTTGTAATTTGAGGAGCACCTGTACAGTTCTTGAAGAAAGTGCGTTAAAAGCGCACTGAAACGGATAGCAGAAATGTTCAGACAATTAGAGAAGTTAAGGGGTTAGTCAGCTTATTGCTATGACGTGCTCTGTTCCGCTTGCATTTACAGGATGCGACTTTGACGGTGTGTTGAAATATTATGAACCGTCATTGCAAAAATGCGAGAACTTTCATTTACCAAAGGTATTTATTCACAAACTGCTGGAGTAACTCAGCAGGTCAGGCAGCATCTCGGGAGAGAAGGGATGGGTGACGTTTCGGGTCGAGACCCTTCTTCAGACTGAAGAAGGGTCTCGACCCGATACGTCACCCATTCCTTCTCTCCCGAGATGCTGCCTGACCTGCTGAGTTACTCCAGCATTTTGTGAATAAATACCTTGATTTGTAGTTATTTTCTTATCCTTTCATTTACCAGATTCATCCACCACAGGCAACGCAGACACACGTTTCTCCACAAAGATTCCCAACGCCACATAAATAGGAGTGTTTTTGTTCACCACTGCAATGTTGTGGTACGTTCCAATATTCAATTCTTCCAATGTTTTGGACATAAAATCGGGTTTGGGCATCTCCGAAATCTGTGTAAAAGAAAAACATAATATCTTCAGAAATAGCAGCAGATATAAAATCAAATGCAGCTAGACAATAGACAATAGGTGCAGGAGTAGGCCATTCGAGCCTGTACGCACCGCCATTCAATGTGATCATGGCTGATCATTCTCAATCAGTACCCTGTTCCTGCCCTCTCCCCATACCCCCTGACTCCGCTATCCTTAAGAGCTCTATCTAGCTCTCTCTTGAATGTATTCAGAGAATTGGCCTCCACTGCCCTCTGAGCCAGAGAATTCCACAGATTCACAACTCTCTGACTGAAAAAGTTTTTCCTCATCTCTGTTCTAAATGACCTACCCCTTATTCTTAAACTGTGGCCCCTTGTTCTGGACTCCCCCAACATTGGGAACATGTTTCCTGCCGCTAACGTGTCCAACCCCTTAATAATCTTATACGTTTCGATAAGATCCCCTCTCATCCTTCTAAATTCCAGTGTATACAAGCCTAGTCGCTCCAGTCTTTCAACATATGACAGTCCCGCCATTCCGGGAATTAACCTAGTAAACCTACGCTGCACGCCCTCAATAGGAAGAATATCCTTCCTCAAATTTGGAGACCAAAACTGCACACAGTACTCCAGGTGCGGTCTCACTAGGGCTCACTAGCTAACTCTGCTATGACACAATAGTTGCATTCTTAAGAAACCTTGCGTTTTACAAAGTTGCGTTATAAAAACGGTGCCAATACGGAAAGGGACTCGAGAGTCGCAGACTCTTAATAACCGTTATTTTTCCTGCAGGATTTTCAAAAACTAAAGGTCTTTTAAATAGCTCAATCATTTATTTCTGTTACGGCAAGCTGAATACACTAAAGGATGCAGGTTACATTGTTTAATATAGTATCCTTGTGCAAGTGTCAGCAGAAGCGATTGCTTATCAATGTCAGTGGCCTAAAGCGGTGAAACTGGCAGCCTATAATTTTAAGAGACGATGGTGCCTAAGGAAACAGTTCACACTGCCCCCCCCCACTGTTTTTTTTCCTAGACAGCTTTTTTCCTGGTTATCAATTTCCAGTGTAACCAGTGTAGCAGGAAGCTGCAGACGTCTGGAACGTGGCCTCTGCAGTGCCGAAGGTCTTTGGCACAAGATCCACATCCCTCCATTCCCTGCACGTCCACGTGCCTGGTTCGCAGAGCCCGCGGACCGCATTTACCATCTGCGGAGCTGGCTGCGACTCGCCTTCGGAGGATTCGGCGCGGGCCGCGTGGATGTCGGAAGCTCGCAGCCCCGTGCCCTGGGTGGGAGCCGAAAATCGGAGCTCCGGCAGCGGCAGCTTGGGTCGGCCCGTCGCGGACCTTTCACCGTCCGGCGCGGCCTGAAATAGGCTGCGGGATTTCCTCCGCCCGGCGGGGGCTTCAATGTCGGGAGCCCCGACCGCCCCGACGCGCAGCGGCGGCGTCTTCGCCCGCCCCAGATCGCGGGGCTTGGGTCGGCCCGCCGCGGACCTTTCACCGTCCGGCGTGGCCTGGAACGTGGCAACTTCAACAGCCTGACCGCGGGAAAAGACGGCAGGGGAAGAGAAAAGACATTCTGGCCTCCCATCACAGTGAGGAGGTGACTGGAGGAGACTCACTGTGATGGATGTTCCTTTTTTTTTTGTTTTGTTTTGTGTTGGTTTGTGGTTGTCCAAATCTTGTCGAAAAGACTTGTGTTTTTTGGATGACAATAAAGGTAATTCTGAAGTGGCTCTCTAGTTCAAACAGCCAAAGGGGAAGATGCAGAGTGCAGGATATAGTTCCCAGCATTGTAGCGCATCAGTTTCATTGACACAATCCAACATCCACTATAGGGTCGAGGTGAATCGGACAGTAACCTAGCTAACGGAAGGACCGTTCAGAAGCCTCATAACAGAGGGGAAGAAGCTGTTCATGAGTATTGAGGTGCGCCCTTTCAAGCTTCTGTCAGACGGAAACAGGGAAAAGAAGGAATGACCAGGGTAGGACAAGTCTTTGATTATGGACACAAAATGCCGGAGTAACTCAGCCAGGACAGGCAGTTATTCACAAAATGCTGGAGTAACTCAGCAGGTCAAGCAGCATCTCAGGAGAGAAGGAATGGGTGACGTTTCGGGTCGAGACCCTTATTCAGACTGATGTCAGGGGGGACGGGTCAAAGGAAGGATATAGGTGGAGACAGGAAGAGAGAGGGAGATCTGGGAAGGTGGAGGGGAAGAGAGGGACAGAGGAACTATCTAAAGTTGGAGAAGTCGATGTTCATACCACTGGGCTGCAAGCTGCCCAGGCGAAATATGAGGTGCTGTTCCTCCAATTTCCGGTGGGCCTCACTATGGCACTGGAGGAGGCCCATGACAGAAAGGTCAGACTGGGAGTGGGAGGGGGAGTTGAAGTGCTCGGCCACCGGGAGATCAGGTTGGTCAATGCGGACCGAGCGCAGGTGTTGAGCGAAGCGATCGCCGAGCCTGCGCTTGGTTTCGCCGATGTAAATCAGGACAGGCAGCATCTCTGGAGAGAAGGAATGGGTGACGTTTCGGGTCGAGACCCTTCTGTAGATTGACAAGTCTTTGATTAAGTTGGCAGCTTTTCCGAGGCAGCTTGGTGCAGATGGAGTCAGTGGTGGGAAGTTAGATGGACGGGGCTACATCTACTGCTGTGCATTGCTGACAAGGCCAGCATTTACTGCTCACCCACAGACACCCTCCTCAACAAAAATAAAGTGGAGAACACCAACACAGAGGCACAATTTAAAACTCTGTGCCAGAGAATTTCAAAGGCACCAAGGCTGATTGGAACAGGTTTTGAATCCCAATGTTAATGCTATTCAAGCTCGAGAGAGAGAAAGAGACAATGGGGTGAATACGGAGAGTAGTGAAAGTGCACTGTGCACTGGGAGTTTATAGGAATCGAATGAACCTTTATCTTGACTTTGGGTCTTTGACCTGGAACATTAACCCCGTTTCCTTCCAGCCTGAAATGCTGAGTATTTCCAATGTTTTCTGCTTTTATTTCAATTTTATCTTTTAAATATCTGCAGTTTCTCTTTTGATTCTCACTAACATTTTATCTGTCATCATTTTGCGGTCCAGGAATACTTACGAAGAGCTTGAGAAACTTGAGAATGCGCTTGTGCGTGAGGATGTAGAGTGTATTCCCTGTAGATGGATCAATGACCGGAAGACGATGAATTTTGTTCTTGATCAGCGATGAAACTGCATCGTACAAGCTGTGGCAATGACAGAGGTTGTGAGGCCCAACTTGACAGTGAATGGCACAAGCATCATTTAAACTTGGAATGGTCTTTACAATGTTTAAAATACACTTGCACAAAAACTCAAAGGCATTTCAACCGATGTTTAGCAACACTCCCTCAAATGGAATTAGAACAGACAAAAACAAGGGGGCTCTTAAGTATAAGAAAATAACTGCAGATGCTGGTACAAATCGAAGGTATTTATTCACAAAATGCTGGAGTAACTCAGCAGGTCAGGCAGCATCTCGGGAGAGAAGGAATGGGCGACGTTTCGGGTCGAGACCCTTCTTCAGACTGATGTCAGGGGGGCGGGACAAAGGAAGGATATAGATGGAGACAGGAAGATAGAGGGAGATCTGGGAAGGAGGAGGGGAAGAGAGGGACGGAGGAACTATCTAAAGTTGGAGAAGTCGATGTTCATACCACTAGGCTGCAAGCTGCCCAGGCGAAATATGAGGTGCTGTTCCTCCAATTTCCGGTGGGCCTCACTATGGCACTGGAGGAGGCCCATGACAGAAAGGTCAGACTGGGAATGGGAGGGGGAGTTGAAGTGCTCGGCCACCGGGAGATCAGTTTGGTCAATGCGGACCGAGCGCAGGTGTTGAGCGAAGTAGGTAATCAGCTCTTAAGTAATCAGTTCAAACAAATTTCACATTCCCAAATGCCACAAAGGGATGACTATTAATTCTGGTCCGCTTATCTTAAGGTGCAGGGAATATGGCTCAGATGAGCCACACTATCTATAGGGAGCATAGCCAAGGTGAAGCAGAAACTGGGATCGTGGGAGAGGTAGAAACAAGAAACTGTAAATGCTGGTTTACAAAAATAGACACAAAGTTCTGGAGTAACTCAGCAGGTCAGGCAGCATCTCTGGAGAACAAGATGTTTCGGGTTGAGACCCTTCTACAGTCTGAAGAAGAGCCCCGACCTGAAACGTCAACTATCTGTGTTCTCAAGGGATGCTGCCTGACCTGCTGAGTTGCTCCAGCATTTTATGTTGTTTTCATTGGGGAGGTGCTCACTTTAGATTGCAGGAAAGAATCTGGTCATCAAGTACGAGTTACTCTCAAGAGTTGTGGATCTGGAACCCTCCCCCCACCCCCCCCCACCATCTTGGGCTGCAGCAGTCAAGTGCATCGCATTCCATTTCACCTGGGGATCGTGGTTCATGTCTGTGGAGACACGAGATACAAGTCGCCATAGAAACAGGAAGGAAGAAAGTACCCAATGTGGCCCTGGAAAAGGCATGCACATTTGTAAGTCTGCCATTTACTTCTTTTCCAAGAGGGCATAGAGTATTTACAATTCAGTGCAATGCGAGATGGTTTGGAATGCGATATCATTGGACAGAAATAGCTCTGAGAAATCAGATCACACATATATTGCTGTATAAGATTGGAACGGTTTGTTACCTGGCATTTGGAGGGATGCTAACCAATTGCTTGAAAGAGTCTTGTAGATAAACCTCTGAGAGAAGAAAGGGAAAGAAAAATAATCAATGTAGCAATATTGTTTAGTTTGGTTTAGAGATGCAGCATAGAAACAGGCCTTTCAGCTCACTGTGCCCACGCCGACCATCGATCACCCGTTCACTCGAGTTCTACGTTATCCCACTTTTGCATCCACTCCCGACACACTGAGGACAATTTACAAAGGCCAATGAACCCACAGACCTGCACGTCTTTAGACTGTGGGAGGAAACCCATGTGGTCACAGAGAGAACTTGCAAACTCCACACACAGACAGATTCCAAGGTCAGGATCGGACCCAGGTTTCTGGCGCCGTGAGGCAGCGGCTCTACCAGCTGTGCAGTCGCTAAACAAATGTAGCCAAATCACACGAGTTACGACAGGAGATAAGGGAGCTTTTATAAATTTTTCAACTGAACCTTTTAACGAAATCCTTGTTTGCAAAGTTCCAGACAAAGCAAAGAAAATCAAAACACACCGAAATAAGTTCACTTTCGTGCCAGCTACCAGAGCTCAAAACAAATGAGAAGGAAGTACTTCCATGCTCGAAACCCAAAATAACAGCAGAAATTGCTGGTAGTTGCCAGCAGATCAGGCGCCATATTAATTCAAATTAATGTTTCAGGTAATTGAAAGTGAGAGAACTACAGATACCATGAAATACAACCAGAAGATGTTGAAAATACTCTGAAGAACCCTTCACCTGAATAACAGGTCTTCAACCCAAAATCATAACTCTGTTACTTCCCAACAACCATCAGGCTCTTGAGCACAACAAACACCAATTAAACTACAAACTGGCTTGGTTGTACTAGAGAGTTTGGGCTTTATTTTTTTACACTAATATTGTTTCATTTTTAATTTATTGAGCTTTTTTTTCTTTATTATATTTTCTATGAGAACTATTTTTACAGACTGTAAAACTATTTTTACTTATTGCAGCAAGTAAAGATGTCATAGCTCCATTCTTTTTCCGGGTATTTTGCCTCTTTCCACATAGATACTGCTTGACCTGTTGGGTGTTTCCAGCATGTTCTGCTTTTATTAATGTTTCAGATATTTCTGACCGAAGGTTGTCAAACTGAAATGTTCATTCCATTTTCTCAAAAATAATTTCAATGTACAAGTACAATGTATAATTTCAATGTATAATTGCATTGTACAAGTGCATTGTGTTTTTTTTTAAATCAAAGAACTAAAATTCTTAATTATACACTACCGAATATCACAAAACATTGTTTCTGCCAGGGCAGAGAGTACCAATTACATCTTCAATCTCAACATAGGACAAGGGAATCTCACTAGCTGTCAGCTCACGAGTCTGCAAAGTGGTTTTAGCCACAGAGCCAGTGGCTGAGCAAATACTTCCACTGCGATTAGCAGGAAGATGCCATTTCCCCACTCCATCGTGCTGAAGAGAGCTCTCCTAGTTCCATATTACAGTCAAGCAGCCTGAGTTCTCGTGCTACAGCCAGCAGTCTCAGCCCTGCGTGCTCCTTAAAGCCTATTCATCAGAAATTAATTCCATAGTTCAAGGAAATAGTAATCCCGTTACCAAGTTACTGGTGTGCAGGAGTGGGTATAATAAGAGAATTCCAAAAACTCTTATAATGCCTTTAAGTAGATTAAAAATGTTTCATAATAGTTGTTTAAACACAAGCTTTCTTTCAGGATCCCTTTCTAAAAAAAAATCTGATAATTAATAAACAGTACACCTTTAAGTGTTACAATATTTGTGCATATTAATAGCCGATTAAAAAAGTCTCAGGATTTAATTTTTTTAAATATATCCTTGATTAACTACAAACCTATACAAAGGATCTGCGAATTATAAAGCAAAGGAATAATTTTTGAAGGAAGAGAACAAATGCAGAGCACAAAAGTTTTTTTTTAAAACTTACTGAAAAGATGTTTATGCATATTTTCTAAAGTCCATTTGGGAAAGTAACTTACCAATATTATTTCAAGGCCCGACAACAGAATGCAACAGTTAAACATCATTCATACCCGATTGTGAGCAAATCAAATAATTCAACCTCCCCCCATGAAACATGCACTGGTCAGGCCACATTTGGAATATTGTGAACAGTTTTGGGCCCCATATCCAAGGAGGGATGTGCTGGCATTGGAGAGGGTCCAGAGGAGGTTTACAAGAATGATCCCAGGGATGATTGGGTTAATGTATGAGGAGTATTTGATGACTCTGGGCCTGTACTCGCTGGAGTTTAGAAGGATGGGGGGAATTTCACTGAAACTTGTTGAATAATGAAAGGCCTGGATAGAGTGGACGTGGAGAGGACGTTTCCACCAGTGGGAGAGTTTAGGACCAGAAGACACAGCCTCTGAATAAAAGGATGCACTTTAGAGTGGAGATGGGGAGGAATTGAGGGCGTGCAGCGTAGGTTTACTAGGTTAATTCCCGGAATGGCAGGACTATCATATGTTGAAAGACTGGAGCGACTAGGCTTGTATACACTGGAATTTAGAAGGATGAGAGGAGATCTTATCGAAACGTATAAGATTATTAAGGGGTTGGACACGTTAGAGGCAGGAAACATGTTCCCAATGTTGGGGGAGTCCAAAACAAGGGGCCACAGTTTAAGAATAAGGGGTAGGCCATTTAGAACTGAGATGAGGAAAAACTTTTTCAGTCAGAGTTGTGAATCTGTGGAATTCTCTGCCTCAGAAGGCAGTGGAGGCCAATTCTCTGAATGCATTCAAGAGAGAGCTAGATAGAGCTCTTAAGGACAGCGGAGTCAGGGGGCATGGGGAGAAGGCAGGAACGGGGTACTGATTGAGAATGATCAGCCATGATCACATTGAATGGCGGTGCTGGCTCGAAGGGCCGAATGGCCTCCTCCTGCACCTATTGTCTATTGAATTTATTTAGCCAGAGGGTGGTGAATCTGTGGAATTCATTGCCATTGGGCTGTGGAGGCCAAGTCATTGGGTGTTTTTAAAGCAGAGATTGATGGGTTCTTCATTGGTAAGGTGACAGGGTGAAGGCAGGAGAATGGGGCTGAAAGGGAAAAATAGATCAGCCATGATCGAATGGCGGAGCAGACTCAATGGTTCGAATGGCTTATGATCTTATGAACACGCTTCAAAACACAACCCTTCCTACTCCAAATTCTCACAACCCTCACCCCTTCCGCTCGGACTTTACCTCTCCATGTTTCTATTTTGTGTTCCTCCAATTCGTAGATCTGAACCTGTACAGAAGGAAACAGATAAGTTAGCCTTCTTATCCATCCGAGGATAAGAAGTGATCCTCAGAAATCAACTGGTTGCCTCTCCTTCCATCGGCCCCATTCATCTTCATGCAACCTTTATTGTCGACTGACGGAACAGACCAAGACATTTCTGAACAGCTTGCTCTTAAGTCAGATGACTAGCAGAACCACCAGAATAAGCTCATGGCTTCACCCTATGACTAAATGGGCTTTGCTGAGAGGGAGAGGGAAAAAGGGAAGGAAATTGGTCAACTTTGCACAACTCTGAATGTGCAAAGGTCCACACTTGGTAAAACAAAATTTGGACCCAAAAAGCCAGAGTAACTCAGCGGGACGGGCAGCATCTCTGGAGAGAAGGAATGGGTGACGTTTCAGGTCGAGACCGTTCTCCAGACTTGTCTGGCACAGTAGTGGAGTTGAGGCCTGGGGCCTATTATCTACGGTTATATTGAATGGCGGGGCAGGCTTTGGGGGCTGAGTGGACTATTCCTGCTCTTATTTTCTTTTTTAAATGCTCTTAAGTTTTATTAAGTGGTAACAGGACCAGTCTTTGTCATCGTGCTCTCCATGAGGGAACAGAATTGACACCGAAAGTTAAAGAAGATGAAGTATTAGCACACATGCATTTACATTTCTTCAGGGCAGGAGGAGGGAATTCAATGCAACTCGATGGAACCAAGTTGAGTACAACCAGGGTTTTATATTATAGAAAAACAAGGAACTGCAGATGCTAGTTTTACACAAAAGGACACAGAATGCTGGAGTAACTCCGCGGGTCAGGCAGCATCTCTGGAGAACATGGACAGGTGACATTTCCCTGGTCGGGAACTTTCTTTAGACTGAAGTAGGGTCCTGACTGGGAATGTCACCTATCCATGTTCTCCAGAGATGTTGCCTGACCCACTGAGTTACTCCAGCACTCTGTGAAACATCACCTATCCATGTTCTCCACAGATGCTGCCTGACCCGCTGAGTTACTCCAGCACTCTGTGAAACATCACCTATCCATGTTCTCCAGGGATGCTGCCTGACCCGCTGAGTTACTCCAGCACTCTGTGAAACGTCACCTATCCATGTTCTCCAGAGATGCTGCCTGACCCGCTGAGTTACTCCAGCACTCTGTGAAAAGTCACCTATCCATGTTCTCCAGAGATGCTGCCCGACCCACTGAGTTACTCCAGCACTCTGTGAAACGTCACCTATCCATGTTCTCCAGAGATGCTGCCTGACCCGCTGAGTTACTCCAGTACTTTGTGTCCAGGGTTTTATATTCTGTATGTATACACTGTATGTATAGTGTTAGCAATAAAAAACTATTTGCAGCTGAGATAAAGGTGCTTTATCACTCAAGCTCAGTGTCAACGTACTTAATGCAGAGACAATACTTATAGTTATTAACAGCAAAGTATTTAAAATGAACTGTAACTCCTGCATGCATGTACACACACAAAAAACTCAATGTGCTTACGTACCAGTGGTGACTTGTAGTATTGATGTAAGATATTAATGAAATCTGTAATTGTGAGCATGCCTGTAACAGAACAAAAGACCAGTCAAAATGGAAAGCAGACTAAAACTGTTGACGGTATATTATTAAAATTAGTAACCTTCATGTGCCTGTGGCAACTCGGAGAGTACGCTGAATGAAGGCAAATGGCCAAACACTAGTTTATTTGCATCACATGTTTTAATTGATTGACAGAAGCAACCCATGATGCAGTTGACTCTGTACACTACTTCAAGCCTGTCTTCAGTCCTGAATGAAGCATCTTTGTACAACATGGGTGCGATCACCTCTTACACTTTGTTAAGCACCTACAAGCAATCTACCTCTTACTGAAAACAGGTCATATTCTGTATTTTACGGATCTTCACTGTGAAACATTGAAAGGGAAAGCCCATCCACATTGCTGTGTCATTGGCAAAGTCACTGGAATAATGTGATGTTGAGGGAAAGTGGAGGAAACTATCTGTGGAATTCTCTGCCTCAGAAGGCAGTGGAGGCCAATTCTCTGAATGCATTCAAGAGAGAGCTAGATAGAGCTCTTAAGGATAGCGGAGTCAGGGGGTATGGGGAGAAGGCAGGAACGGGGTACTGATTGAGAATGATCAGCCATGATCACATTGAATGGCGGTGCTGGCTCGAAGGGCCGAATGGCCTCCTCCTGCACCTATTGTCTATTGAAAGCAACAGTCAATGCAAAATTCTACCACGACAAAATGCTACGCTTTTAATGCTCATCATAAAGAGTTAGGTTGCTGTGGTGAGATTCAAATTTTAATGATTCAAAAGGCTTGCCTACCTGGACCGCTTTTAAATCATCAGATCCACATTTCCACGTTCGCATTTATGCTCAGGGAAAAGTTCATTACAACCAAACAGTGGCTCCTTGTTCATCTTGCTTTCAAAATGGATCTAATGTGTACTAAACTTGTGAGAGTGCGCTTTAAAAGACAGTTTTCACAGCCGGTCTGCCACAGGGCACATGCCTCTTGCTCCAGCAGAAGGAGCTGCCATAGTTCAGGTGCGATGTTAACATCCAGCACCTCAGTGAAGTTGTTCCATTCATACCACAGACTGCAGCTGGGATGGAGAAGACCAGTCATCTCTGATCTAATTGGCACAGACAGGATCGAGAGTCAGAAAGTCGACACAAAATGCTGGGGTAACTCAGCGGGTCAGGCAGCATCTCAGGAGCATCAGCATCAGACTGAAGAAGGGTCTCGACCCGAAACATCACCCATTCCTTCTCTCCCGAGATGCTGCCTGACCTGCTGAGTTACTCCAGCATTTTGTGAATAAATACCTTCGGCAGATACAGTAGAGGTGTTTAGACTTTAGAGATACAATGCGGAAACAGGCCCTATGGCCACACCGAGTCCACACCGACCAGCGATCACCCCTATGCTGGCACTATCCTACACACTAGGGACAACTTGCAATTTAAAAACAAAATGAAGCCAATTAACCCTCAAACCCGCACGTTTTTGGAATGTTGAGGAAACCAGAGCACCCGTAGAAAACCCACAGTCACAGGGAGAACGTACAAACTCCGTACAGACAGCACCCGTGGTCAGGATTGAACCCGGGTCTCTGGCGCTGTAAGGCAGCAACTCTACCGCTGCGCCACCGTGCCGCCCCATAGAGAAATCCTCCTGGGGTTTGTTTATGAACATATTTTAATCAATCACCAATGTTGTGGATTGGGGGGTGGGGAGGGAGAGGAGAGTGTGACAAGACACCAATCTCCAGCATCAGAGGCATTTAAGAGGCATTAAGATGGCCACATGGATACAGTACAGGAACAGGCCCTTCCGTCCACAATGTTTGCACTGAACATGATGTCAAGTTAAACTAATCCCTTCTGCCTGCACGTGATCTACACCCTTCCATTCCCTGCATATCCATGCGGGCATGGATAAAAGCTTCTTAAACGCCACTATTGCACCTGCCTCCACCATCACCCCTGGCTGTGCCTTCCTGCCACCCACCACCCTCTGTGTACCACCTTGAACCCCACCTTGTTGTACTTCCTGAACTGTCCGGGGAGTGAAATGAAAGTTTAGCATCACTCTCTCTCTAGCTTGTTTATCATTCAAC
The DNA here is from genome assembly GCF_053455715.1 of Rhinoraja longicauda. Classification (NCBI taxonomy): domain Eukaryota; kingdom Metazoa; phylum Chordata; class Chondrichthyes; order Rajiformes; family Arhynchobatidae; genus Rhinoraja; species Rhinoraja longicauda. Next base: position 3,608,215 of record NC_135994.1, read on the forward strand.
TGAAGCCATTGTTGGTTGTCGTTGCCTTGTGACCGTTTAAATATGCTGGGTGTGTCTGGTGGCTCCTGCCGATTGCCAGGCGCGAGTTACCTACTGCCTCGCACCTCGATATCAAAACGGGGCGCAAACATTTTTCCTGCTGGTATCTTTCCTCCTGATGCTTTGTCATGTTTGCTGTGGCGAGGGAGTTATATCTGACCACTGAATAATAAATGTTGCAGCTAACATTGGAGGTCAAACTAAATTGGACGGCTCATTCACCAAATAGGGCTCTTCAGCAACACAGGCCAGGGTTAATAACTGTACGGACTATTGATCATGAACTTGCATCACATTTACTACATAACCTATTATTTTTAACGTGTCTTTTCTTGTACTATTAATTATATTTTTAAACATTACCACAGCAATCATTCTTCAGAACGACTTTTAATAAAGCTGTGGTATAACATCAAGGCGACTTACCCACAAAGCTCTGCGTTTTGCTGTCCCAGAGTGGAGCAGCACGGACTCCATTTGACACCAGAGCAAAGAAAGCCTTCTTCACCTGAAGATTAGAAGAGGCAAGGGTCACACATGCGGATACCCACAAAGATCAGTCGTCGAAAATCCAATACTCTCCCATGGGAAGACAAGACAATCTGGATAACTAAACATGACAATTTTAGGCGCATGGGCAATTTTAAATTTGGCCATAAATAGTCAACTTTTCTTTGTCTTACTACCCCAAGATGGGGCAATGAGTAGTCAGATCAGGGTCCCGCATGGTGGACTAGGTTACGGCACAAGAGATCTGAGGCGAGTTAACAAACTGGATCCAGCAATAGTTGGTTGCTAGGAAGCAGAGGGCATTGACGGATAAGTGTTTTGTTGACTGGAAGCCTGTACCAAATGATGTACCACAGGGTATAAGAAAATAACTGCAGATGCTGGTACAAATCGATTTATTCACAAAATGCTGGAGTAACTCAGCAGGTCAGGCAGCATCTCGGGAGAGAAGGAATGGGTGACGTTTCGGGTCGAGACCCTTCTTCAGACACAGGGATTGGTGCTGGGTCCTTTGCTGTTTGTCGTAGATAACTCGGATGAGTATGTAGGGGGTATGATTAATGCATTTGAAGACAGGACAAATATTGCTGGGGTTATAAATGGTGATGGTTATTTAAAGATACAGTGGGATAAAGATTAGTTGGAAAGTTGCGCAGAGCAGTGGCAGATGGAATTTAATTTTGACAAGTGCGAGGTAGTGCATTTTAGGAGGTCAAATTCTGATAGGACATAGAGAATAAATATCATGGACTTTAGGAGCATTGGTGTACAGAAAATTTGGGGTGCAAGTCTATCGGCCAAGTCAATGGATATTTTTAAGGCAGAGATTGATAGATTCTTGATTGGTACAAGTGTCAAGGGTTATGGGGACAAGGCAGGAGAATGGGGTTGAGAGGGAAAGATAGATCAGCCATGATTGAATGGCAGAGTAGACTTAATGGGCCGAATGGCCTATTTCTACTCCTATCACTTATGAACTTGTAGCTCCCCAAAAGTGGCAACACAGGTGGGTAGGAAGGTGAAGCAGACATTTGCTATGGCTGCCTTCATAGACGGAGGCATTGAGTGCAGTAGTTGTGGCGTTATGCTGTAGGTGTGATCGATCCAATGTTTACGACTTGAGCTCTGGTTCCTACACTACAGGAAGGATGCGGTGGCGATAGAGGCCTGTTCTTTGTGCTGCACAACTCTGTGACTATATGAGTGGAAATTTAGTAGATGGTGTATTGCGTTCATGACGTAACAGTCAATTCTAGAAGTTGCTCAGGCAGAACCTGTTGTCATGTACACAAGTGTAAGTTGTACAAAGTAGCGTTGTACTATGTTTCTGCTGACGTCTGCCTCAATCGTGCCTGCTGGGGAAAAAGGAAAAGCTGGATTCATGCCTTTTGAGAGGGTGCTCCAAAACTAGGTGTGTGGGAAAGAACTGCAGGTTTAAATCGAAGGTAGACACAAAATGCTGGAGTAACTCAGCGGGGCAGGCAGCATCCTTGGAGAAAAGGAATGGGTGACGTTTCGGGTCGAGACCCTTCTTCAGAGTCCGATAAAGGGCCTCAACCCAAAACATCACCCATTCCTTTTCTCCAGAGATGCTGCCTGTCCCGCTGAGTTACTCCAGCATTTTGTGTCTACCTCCAAAACTAGGTGTCAAGTTAACATAAAGCCAGCTCTGATCTGCATTCAACCTGAATGCCCAATTTGGACAGTTTAATGCAAGTGCGGAATTCAAAGGTGGAGAAACCTTTTATTCATAGGACAGATTGTAAACTCAATCCAGGGCCTTGTGGAAAAAATTACAAGGTGCTTTCATTAGCCTCTCACATTGAATGTCTGATGCAAATAAGATTAGCGCCATTGGAAGTGTCTTGCATGACAGATGTGCCCATCAACATTCTCTGTGGAGCCCACAAATAAAGATGATCCACATTTTTGTCCATAAAACGTTATGAATCGGATGCTGTTGGGCAAATCCGAGAAGTGACCACCTTACGTAGATAATCATGACTTTCATATTCCAGCAGTTAAATCAAAGTATGCAGTTATACTTCACTGGCTTACGATACAACGTGGGCTCACGCTGGAGTTCCAGGTCTCTGCTTTGATACCTTGGGTGAACAGAGTCGAGGTGAATTCAGCAGTGGTGACAGTGCACTTTCCAATAGGGCCCAACACTCCCAACAAGCCATAGGATGTGGGGAAAAGGAAGGAAAGCCACGCAGAGCACCCACCTCTGTTGAACGGTGACCTTTGCCTGAAGTACATTTATTTAGATGCTCCACAAGAACAGGATGGCACTCAAGTACAAAGCCCCAGAGTCGACAGCAAGTTAATGTTCACTGTCTAGGTTCACAAAGGTGGCCCATTCCATTTGGTTGTCATTCAGGACTGGAAACATCCATTGATCAAACCCAAACAAACCTCGGCACTCCTATGAGAAGGGCTAGATACTATTTCGTAAGGCAAGTAAACAGGGTGGAGCTTCTCACCAAACGTTCTTTGTTGATGCATTTCATATAAGATCCAACTTGCAGCAGTGGCAATATTTCAGAAGTCAAAACACACAGAGCACATATTTCTGAAAAAAAGTTATCTCCATACTACAATGGGATTTAGACATACATACCGAAGGCATATATTCACAAAATGCTGGAGTAACTCAGCAGGTCAGGCAGCATCTCAGGAGAGAAGGAATGGGCGACGTTTCGGGTCGAGACCCTTCTTCAGACTGAAGGGTCAGTCTGAAGAAGGGTCTCGACCCGAAACGTCGCCCATTCCTTCTCTCCTGAGATGCTGCCTGACCTGCTGAGTTACTCCAGCATTTTGTGAATAAATACCTTCGATTTGTACCAGCATCTGCAGTTATTTTCTTAGACATACATACCGGTAAGTAGACATACAATGAACTAAGGGAAAATATATCTGAATCATAATTCCAAATCATTAATATGAATCATGAGGGGAATAGCTAATCCATTTGGATGAGATCTAATTACTTCCTGCACATTCCTTCAGAAGCCCAAATTAATATTCAACCAACGTTGACCAAGGCAATTGGAGAAATTTTACAGAAACATTATCTACTCTTAAGAATAGAAATGAACACCAAGAGGGTGATCAACTGATTTTCTCTGATGAATACTAACATTGAGCAGTTGAGCCAAGGAAATGCCAACAAGCCAATTATTGTCAAACTTTTCAAACTCCTGTTTTACTTGTTCTGTGTAATCCCAACACAAGATAAGCATCAAACTTTAACATTTTTGGGGGGAAAATTAGTATATGAAAGTAAGGTAACATGGAAATTGCTTCCTATAACCTGTTCAGTGACACCCCCGAGAAAACTCAGGTCATGGCTAATAGTGAAAAAATACTTGGCAGTGAACAGGTCAAAGGTCATGTTAAAACACCCCCAAAATATTTCTTGACTGTGATTTTATGTTCTTCAGATCTTCCTAAACCAGGGGGGATGTATTCCCCCCCCCCCTACATCAAAAATCTTCTAACCCACCTCTCTAACTCCAGGTCCCTCAGGTCGGCCGACTTGGGGCTACTCACTATCCTGCGGTCTAGGCTTAAGCTCAGGGGTGACCGCGCTTTTGCGGTTGCAGCTCCTAGACTGTGGAACAGCATCCCTCTCCCCATCAGAACTGCCCCCTCCATCGACTCCTTTAAGTCCAGGCTCAAAACCTATTTCTACACCCTAGCATTTGAGGCTCATTGAGGAGGCGCTGTGAACTGTTTTGTATGTGCTGTTATGTTTGCGTGCTACTGTATGTTTCATTTTTTTCCTAATCAGATGTACAGCACTTTGGTCAACGTGGGTTGTTTTTAAATGTGCTATACAAATAACATTGACTTGACTTAACTTGACTAAACCAGCTGAGCCGACAGTCAATGTACTCACTCCCCACGTTACATTTGCCTACCGAGAGAATGGTGCCACCCAGGACAAATGATCCTTCCACTTATTTACCAGTTTATAGAGGGAGCAGAAGAGATTTATCAGGATGCTGCCCAGATTAGAGGGCATTAGCTATGAGGAGAGGTTGGGTACATTTGGATTGTTTTTGCTGGAGCTTCAGAAGCTGAGGAAGTCAGAACCCTTCTCCCCTCCCAGGGTGGAAATGTCAATGATTAGAGGGCATAGCTTGAAGATGAGAGGGGCAAAGTTTAAAGGAGATATGCAGGGTACGTATTTAATTACAAAGAGCGTGGTGGTGCCTGGAATGCGCTGCCAGGGGTAGTGGTGGAAGCAGATATGACAGTGGCATTTCAGAGGCTTTTGGATGGGCACACGGATATGCTGGGAAAGAAGGGATATGTATCACATGCAGGCAGAGATTGGCGTCATGTCCAGTAGGGATATCGTGGGCCGAAGGCCCTGTTCCTGTGGTGCACTGTTCTATGTATACCTGAGGGGTGGTTAGTAACACCTCTAATATACTGGGTAACTTTGAAGGATATTTGGAGGGAGCATTCAAGGTTTTAAATATCAAGTAACAAGGGTCCAGTCTTCTGTGCCAGTTTGGCTCAGAGGACAGTGCTCTCAGCTTTCAGTCTGCAGGTTCAGTTCCAGAACTTGAGTGCACAACCTGGGCACAGAACATTCAATCCACAACCAGAAGACTGGTCACATGCAGTTCCTAAACTCTCAGGACATCTGGCCAAGTTTGATCAGTATCAGCAGCTTGAAGCGTATAAAGCTGTGCACTTGTGCTGCTGGAAAGGTTTTGTCAGCACTAATTTAGGCCGGCACTCCAGTGAAGTGCGGAGAGAGAGTGCTGTACCGTTGCAATGTTGTGTGTTTTTTTTTAGATTTAGAGATACAGCGCAGAAACAGGCCCTTCGGCCCACCGGGTCCGCGCCGCCCAGCGATCCCCGCACATTAACACTATCCTACACCCACTAGGGACAATTTTTACATTTGCCCAGCCAATTAACCTACAAACCTGTACGTCTTTGGGGTGTGGGAGGAAACCGAAGATCTCGGAGAAAACCCACGCAGGTCACGGGGAGAACGTACAAACTCCGTACAGACGGCGCCCGTAGTCAGGATGGAACCTGAGTCTCCGGCGCTGCATTCGCTGTAAAGCAGCAACTCTACCGCTGCGCCACCGTGATGGGTAATAATGTTAAGAACAAGGCCTGTCTGTTTGGGATCATGTAGGTGCTGGGTATCGTTTGATGCTATTCAAAAAGGGGGCTCTCTTGTTACCGTGCTCAAAGTTCTGTTCTTAAACAACCTTTTGCAGAAACTCTGTATTGCTAGCCAAGGGAACACTTTTCATACAAAGCAACCTAGGAAATGGGTTTCATCTATTTTTCGAGGGCGATAACGACATCAGCAACGCCTGTTTGGACACCGCCAAAAAAGCTGAATAAAATGTTCCAAAAAGCTGTTTGGAAACAGAAATGTGTCAAAACAGGATCTGTGCCGTTGCCGACAACTCCACACTGGATTTAGCGCAGCTGCAGACACTTTGCGACGCAGCAATCAGAGAAGGCATCGGCTTTGCAAGGCACACTTTCCACAGCACCGACAGGACTCGGAGACGGCAGGGGAGAGATATACGGCTGTCACGTTGAAAGGGCTGTGCACACCCTGGTCAGCAGTGTACACACCAGGCCGAGGGCACTGCAGGACATCAGAAGAGGTGGACGGAACGATGGCAACAATTGCCTCCTGCTGATGCGGGAATCCCCACTCAACAGGCCCATAAAATAATACATTTCCGATCGCCACAAAAATAAAATCAGAGTGATCTGCACACCACTGAAATTAGCAGAGCAACCTTTCAGTTACTGGATCATTCCTCAAAGTCTTCTAATCAGAGCAGATGATAATAATAATAATAATATATTCCTTTATTTGTCCCACACCAGGGAAATTTGCAGCGTTACAGCAGCAAAGTGGATAGCAAGAGACATTCATTATAAATAAAAATAGAGATAAGGATAATTGTCATCATTTACTGAGCTTTTGCTTTACTGTATAAGAAAATAACTGCAGATGCTGTTACAAATCGAAGGTATTTATTCACAAAATGCTGGAATAACTCAGCAGGTCAGGCAGCATCTCGGGAGAGAAGGAATGGGCGACGTTTCGGGTTGAGACCCTTCTTCAGACTGTTGACTGGTCACAGCAGCGGGAAGGAAGGACCACCGATATATCTCCTTCACACACTTGGGGTGAACGAGTCTGGAGGAGTCTGACACTGAAGCATGAACCTGCAAAGCAGCATGTGAGGAATGAAGTGCCACCTGGGTGATGATGTCCTATATTGGTAGCAACCGATGGGAGTATGGGGCGATTCCTTGGGTTTGCTTTAGGGATTAGGATTTTACAGGCTGATTATGTGAAGTGCCCATCGCGACGATGCTTGTGTGCCATGTGGCTGATGCTCGTCTTCCCTGCTGAGCTGGGCGATGAGACAGTGGAAGGCGAGTAGGGACATGCATCAGCTAGCCACCTTCTTCCTCCTGTGGGCGGCACGGTGGCGCAGCGGTAGAGTTGCTGCCTTACAGCGAATGCAGCGCCGGAGACTCAGGTTCCATCCTGACTACGGGCGCCGTCTGTACGGAGTTTGTACGTTCTCCCCGTGACCTGCGTGGGTTTTCTCCGAGATCTTCGGTTTCCTCCCACACCCCAAAGACGTACAGGTGTGTAGGTTAATTGACTGGGTAAATATAAAATTTGTCCCTAGTGGGTGTAGGATAGTGTTAGTGTGCGGGGATCACTGGGCGGCGCGGGCTCGGTGGGCCTGTTTCCGCGCTGTATCACTAAATCTAAAAAATCTAATTAAAAAAATCCTACTCCTCTTCAAGGTCTGCCTCATGGCCCTCAGCCTCTGGGTCTTCATCCAGTACCAGCTGACGTCTTTCTGTTTGCATCACGTCATGACCAAGTGTCCACGCTGGTGAGCGTGAACTGTAGGGTACCCTTGGAGTGATGCTGGCAATGGAATGTCATCATCAACAGACCAATGGTGCTTTCCACAACGTCCGTCTCCTCTTGCTCCTAAGCTCGGCTTGTGCGGGTGAAGTTCACTGGTGCAAGGAGCCAAGGAATTTGAGGAGACACCGTCCCCCAGGCCCCGTCACTTCTGGGCTGCTGGAAACGTCCATCAGTTTGGTCTCACTGAGGATGAAGGACTCGTGCGTCTTCCCTGGAGACTTGGCATTGATCATCAGGAAATGTGTCTGATGGTCAACGGCCACCTGCTGATTGAAAGAGTGCGAACACACTTCGGCCCAACTCGCCCATGCCAACCCAGGCCTGCTCCATTTGCCTGCGTTGGGACCAATACCAAATTGGGAGAAATGGCAGATATGTATTGCAGCCATTTGGTGAGGAACTTGAGAACCAACATGACCATGATCCCCAGATGAGGGCAGTCCAGGTGAGAGATCAGGGTCAATGGTTTTCCTGCAGAATGTCACGTACCTCAGTGATGACAGCCTCGGAAAGCTGGAGCCCGAAAAAAAACATTGCCCAGAGAGTTCAAGGTAGGATCTGTTGTCTCTGAAGACTCACTAGGATCAGGTTCTTCCCTGATGGATATGTCTGCCCCCACTCCCGAGATCCCCAGTCCACCGCGAGTGGTCAGTTATTGCCACAATGATCCTCCAATGACCGAGTACTGTCAGCAACATCACCAATGAGGCCCTCGCAGAGTGAGAATCACAGCAGCTAAATGCTGGATCAAACAGTTGCAACAAGCTCCGTGCACTTGGAGCAGTCAGTTCTGAACCTACTTGGCCAGGTCTCACGATGACAGCATTGTCCTTCTAGGTGGTAATAGTAACAATTGAGCACAATGTGTTCCGCTGTCCACCGTCACAGATCCACAAAGTGCAAGTTACACCTTTGGGCTCCGATATATGCCAGCAAAGGAGCAACTGAGCATTGCGCAAGTAGTGACGTCATTATGGACACATCAGACAGCAGTAAAACAGCATATAATCCTGCCGCACTCCAAACATCCATCAACGTGCACACTTTGTGCATTAATGGTTCTAATCCATCTAACTTCTCAGCTCAAACGTTTGTCTACTTCAAAACAAATAAAGTGCTTTGAATTTTTCAAAGAATGGGAAAGAAATTACAGAAACCTTAAAAAAAAAAGACACAGTGTATACACTGGAATTTAGAAGGATGTGAGGAGATCTTATCGATACGTATAAGATTATTAAGGGGTTGGACACGTTAGAGGCAGGAAACATGTTCACAATGTTGGGGGAGTCCAGAACCAGGGGCCACACAGTTTAAGAATAAGGGGTAGGCCATTTAGAACTGAGATGAGGAAAATCTTTTTCAGTCAGAGAGTTGTGAATCTGTGGAATTCTCTGCCACAGAAGGCAGTGGAGGCCAATTCTCTGAATGCATTCAAGAGAGAGCTGGATAGAGCTCTTAAGGATAGCGGAGTCAGGGGGTATGGGGAGAAGGCAGGAACGGGGTACTGACTGAGAATGATCAGCCATGATCACATTGAATGGCGGTGCTGGCTCGAAGGGCCGAATGGCCTCCTCCTGCACCTATTGTCTATTGTGTTGGAGTAACTCAGCGGGTCAGGCAGCATCTCTGGAGAACATGGATAGGTGACGTTTTGGGTCAGGACACCTCTTCCGACTGCTCTCCAGAGTTGCTGCCTGACTGGCTGAGTTACTCCAGCACTGTATCTTTCTTTGATAAACCAGCAGTTCCTTATGGCTACAGACCCCTTCATCAGCGTATAGATACCAGCAATGGTTGGACACGTAAACTGTTAACTCCACCCTGTGAACATTACCTGCAGAGAAGTGTCAAATACCACAAGTTTGGAGCTGGTGGGAACAAGATCATAGCATCTGTGTGACTTCATAAAGCGGGTGTAGACTTCATTGTTGGAGTCATTCACTGCAATTCAACAAAAAAAGTTAACAGGTCCAGATTCTTAAGGATACAACATTTCTTTCCAGTGTGTTTCTTTCAGGACTGCCTAGAACCACTGGCACGGTGCAAACAACCAGAGACGGGCTTACTTTTATGCTTTAAATTCATTCCTCTTTCAACATTTTAGATTATCTGCCATGGCTAATTTACTCCCTGGTCAAAGGTTACTCAGATTATGTGTTTCCAGGTTTAAGCTCATGACACACCTTGTACTCCGATCACCATTGGAAAGCGTACAGGTAAGGATGATAATCAGAATATAATTGGGTTGGGCTGTAATTTAGTCCTTGGTCTCTTCAGAACAGTGGGTTAAAAATGAAAGAAAGCGCTTATGAAGGTAACTAATTGCACCATAGTTATTGTGGAAATATTTAAACTCTAGAGTGAGTCAGAAAGGATTTATAAAACCAAACTGGAATCACCACAGTTTAGGGAGATGAAACACTAAGGGGGATCCTGATATCATTAGAAAATGTGTTTCAAGGCAGTGAGGTCAATCATTGTTATCACAGAAACGATTTGAATGGATTAATTTAAATCTCTCATTTTCTTACGATTGCTTGAATGATACATCCTCATTCAGTGTGCGTGACATTAAACAATACAATACAATACAATATATCTTTATTGTCATTGTACCCAGGGGTACAACGAGATTGGGAATGCGCCTCCCATACGATGCAATAATTTAAGTAATTAACAGCAACCCAACGAAACGAAACATTCAAATAATGTGCACAACCCGATACATTAACAAAACAAGATTTGATCGAAATTGTGGATCACTAACATTAGCTTAAGGCCTGGCTAAAACCAAGTATTAAAAAAAGTATTTAGCAAAAGAATAAGGCAAGTGTTGACCACCTGAGTGATTTCTTCCCCCATCCCCAACCTCTGATTTATAATGGGTGACTGCTACAATAAATGTTGAGACATCTCCATTCTTAAAATGACTACCCTTGCTTGGTGTAAAGGTAGTCCAGTTGAACTAAACAGGACACCGATGAGAGTTTAGCAGTCACATCTTAGTTGTTACAAGTTTACCTTCAACATGTCTTCCCATTCCTAATCCTTTCAATAATTTCCAATTCCAAATGTCATAAAGATAAAGACACTGAAGGCTGTGATCAGGTCTATCTACCTCATCATACAGCAGAAGCTCACCCAGGACTGAACTGCCTCGAGAATGACTCCAGAGATTTTATCTTCATTACCTCAAGTGAAGCATATCCAGGTATTTTCACTTTGCCAGTGCCTTTCCTGGCATTAGTCTGAAATTTGTCTTTTACCAATTTTTACCTATCCTGCAGCCATCACTTAAATTAACATAATTAACTTATTTTGGTCAACCGTGTTTCTAAATTTTGTGGAGTCTCTTCTCATCTTATTTGGAGTTTGAGGAGCGCACAACTTATAACCTTTGCTCATAATTCAGCTCGAGCAACAGAAAACAGCCTTGGTGATTGTGGTACTTTCATATGAAGAAAGACTGGATAGACTCGGCTTGTACTCGCTGGAATTTAGAAGATTGAGGGGGGATCTTATAAAACGTACAAAATTCTTAAGGGGTTGGACAGGCTAGATGCAGGAAGATTGTTCCCGATGTTGGAGAAGTCCAGAACAAGGGGTCACAGTTTAAGGATAAGGGGGAAGTCTTTTAGGACCGAGATGAGAACTTTTTTTTCACACAGAGAGTGGTGAATCTGTGGAATTCTCTGCCACAGAAGGTAGTTGAGGCCAGTTCATTGGCTATATTTAAGAGGGAGTTAGATGTGGCCCTTGTGGCTAAAGGGATCAGGGGGTATGGAGAGAAGGCAGGTACGGGATACTGAGTTGGATGATCAGCCATGATCATATTGAATGGCGGTGCAGGCTCGAAGGGCCGAATGGCCTACTCCTGCACCTATTTTCTATGTTTCTACCTGGCCAGAGCAGTGCACCACTGAAGCAGAATGGCCCCACATTTGCTCTCATCGATTTGCCAGATTAGCTCAGCTTCATTTGTTTGTGTCTATCCCACTTCCCCAGGCAGCTCATTCCATGTATGTTCTGTGTGAAAATGGTGCCCTTCAAGTCCCTTTTAAATCTTTCCAACTCAACTTAGACCTAGTTTTTTCGACTCCCCTACCACGGGGAAAGACATGATTGTCATATACCTCTGTCAGGCCACCCCTCAGCCTCCTACACTCCAAGGGGAAAAAAGACCCACCAGCCCCACCTCTCCTGACAGCTCAACCCCTCCAGATTTGAAAACATCCTCAAATCTTTTTTACACCCTTTCCAGTTCATTGACATTTTGACCATAGCAGGGTGACCAGAACTGTACACAGTACTCCAAATGTGACCTTACCAATGTCTTGCATAACTAACATGACATCCCTATTCCTGTACTCAAACCTCTGACGGATGAAGGAAGGTGTGCCAGACACCTTCTTCACTCCTGTCTACCTGTGCCGTCATCTTCATGGAACTATGTACCTGTACCCCTATGTTTTCTGTTCTGCAACACTCCCCAGGATTGTCACATTTACTGTGCAAGTCTTGTCCTAGTTTGTCTTACCAAAATGCAACACGTAGCATTTACCTGAATTAAACTCCATCTGCCATTCATCAGCCCATAGGCCCAGTTGATCCAGTTCCCACTGTACTCGTAGATAATCTTCTTCACTGCCCACTATACTGCCAATTCTAGCGTCATCTGCAAACTTACTAATCATGCCACCTACAATCACATCCAAGTCGTTCATATACGCAAAGAACAACCAGGGACCCAACACCGATCCCTGCGGCACACCACTTGATACAAGTCTCCAGTCTGAAAAACAACCCTCTATCACCATCTTTTCTCCTACCTTCAAGCCAATTTTGTATCCAGTTGGCTAGCTTGCTCTAGATCCTTTACGATGTAACCTTTCAGACCAGCCGACCATGCAGTACCTTGTCAAAAGCCTTGACAAAGTCCATGCAGACAACGCCTGTCACAAACTGCGCTCTTCAAAAAACTCATCAAATTGGTGAGATGCGATTTCCCCCGTACAAAGCCAGATGACTATCCCCAATGAGTCCTTTTCCTTTCCAAACGCAGCGAAATTCCATCTCACAGAATCCATCACCTTTTCAAGATATCCCTATATCTTCCCAGAGCTCTTCAGCATCCATTTCCCAATCGGAGCACGTAATCTAAACAGGTTCCTGGTGTTGGACTAAGTGACCACCATGGCGGATACGGCATCAAGTCGAGATCCAACTGGCTGCATGCAGATACAGAAATAAAACCCATGGTTTCAAAAAGAACACTGGAGAGTTTTCCCTAGATCAACATTTTGCCCTCATTCAACGCACAAAAAAAAAGCAAAGGTTAACTAGACATTATTTCATTTGCTGCTTGCGGGAATTGCCGTGCACAAAATCCATTGCTGCATTTGCGCACTTTCAGTGACTGCATTTTCAAAGCGAGTAGTTGATTGCAAAGCATTTCCAGGCATCCTGTGGCTACGACAAGGTGAAATGCAAGTCCCTTCTCGGTTATTTTTGGTGCAATGCGCTGCACCAGTGCATTAGAAACAGGCAAGATCAATCAACATGGAGCTCAAAAGCAAGAGTAGATTTGAGTGCTTTAGATTCCGAGGCCTTGGGAGAATTCATGTGGTGGGGAAAAGCTCTTCAGATGAGACGGGTCTCATCCAAAGCAGACTGGTTGGTACTGGTTGCTCCACCAAGAGGATGATAATGACTGTGAGCAAGAATTTTAACTAATTAAAGGCAAAGAGCACAGAAAAGAAAAGGAAACTAACTGAAGAAAGATTAAGTTTACAAAATGGAATTAAAAGGAATGCAGTTAAAAACAGATACGACCTCCTTGGCTGTGTGATAATGGCAGTCAGAAGCATTCACAAAAAAGGTTTTGAACTCATTGGCTATTTGAGAACTTTAAAAAAAAGTTAATTGTGAATACTGGACAAGAAATGGAGGACCTCATGTGAGAATAAACTTTGTTATTAAAATCAAGAGTGTGAGGGGATCAAGGATAAATCTTGAAGTTGCCTATTGACTAATAAACTAAACTTCCTATACAATTTTCGAAACAGAAATGCCATTCTTACGAGAGATTTTAACAGGCCTCATGTAAACTGGCAAAGTCTGGCATTCTGGAATTTGAACCATGGAATGTAATTTATGATGTCTAGTCTCAGTATATGAAGAAGCACCTTTACCTCAAGCCAACCCTGGTAAGTTTAACAGGCTGTGTATTCATTCAGTGCCCTCCTGTGGAGGCACAGTTACTGAATCGAGTGTTTTTTGTGTATTTAATAAACATAGAAAGTAGGTGCAGGAGTAGGCCATTCGGCCCTTCGAGCCTGCACCGCCATTCAATATGATCATGGCTGATCATCCAACTCAGTATCCTGTACCTGCCTTCTCTCCATACCCCCTGATCCCTTTAGCCACAAGGGCCACATCTAACTCCCTCTTAAATATAGGCAATGAACTGGCCTCAACTACCTTCTGTGGCAGAGAATTCCACAGATTCACCACTCTCTGTGTGAAAAAAAACGTTCTCATCTTGGTCCTAAAAGACTTCCCCCTTATCCTTAAACTGTGACCCCTTGTTCTGGAACTGTGACCCCTTGTTCTGTTCTGGATAAAGATCATCTGTTAAAATGGAACCCGTTTGTTACTCCAAGATGGCTTGTACTTCGCTGTATCATTTCCATGCAATGTGTGATTATATTGATGTCATTTGTTTGATTGTCTGAGACAAGTTTTTTTTTAAAAGGGTGACAAAGCAACAGGAACAAGTCATAAATGAAATTCATGAAAGGCACAAGGGTTCTGCTGGATTATAAATAACCACAGTAATACTTTCGGGAAAGGTGATAGAACAAGCCGAGATAACAAGAGATCTGATATGCATATTGACAATGACCAAGCTAGGAGAACTGATTTGGGAGCAAACCAGAGGGCATTAACTTTCTAAAATTAATCCAGTAAATGGCTGCATTATTGCTGTCAGAAGGAACATTCAGTTTGCCCTACATTTATTTCTAAATTCAGGCAACTGAACCATCCTACTAAGAACTAGAGAGCCGTCCTGAGCTTCTATCTACCAACATTGGAGAACCTTGGACTATCTTTGATCGGGCTTTACTGGACTTTATTTTGCATTGAACATTATTCACGTTATTCCCTTTATCATGTATCTGTACACTGTGGACGGCTCGATTGTAATCATGCATTGTCTGTCCACTGACTGGTTAGTACGCAACAAAAGCTTTTCACTGTACCTCGGTAAACGTGACAATAAACTAAACTAACTAACTAAATAAAAGTAACATCCCAAATGGACACTGAAATGTGCAGTGGAGTCCAAATTAGTAAACAGAGAGGTACATAATCCCAGAGCACAGATAACCTAGCTCACAAACCCACGACAGTTCAATTAGATGTGCCTTTATTTCTCGTTTGCTGCCCTTTCCTGTTGGAATATTGTGGATATGGAGGCTTAGAAGGCAGAGTTTTGGGCTTTGCTTTGCTGGTGGATCAAAGTGATCCTAGAACATTGAGATGTTTGTTTGGGCAGGGAACGTGAATGTAACCTTTATATGCAGCCCAAGACTTCATGGCTTACAAGGGAGAGAAACGTTGGTACCCGATGAAGTATATTGTGGCTTCCTGAAATTCTTTGATATTGTTCAACATGAAAAACTGCTACTGAGGTAAGTGTCCTTAATTAGGAGCACGACATTAGGTTGGGATCTGAATTGGACATTACAAGTCAGGGATTGGTGCTGGGACTTCTGAACTGCAAAGAAACACAGGACTTACCCAATGGAAGGTAGGGGGAAAAAATTGAATCTGATAAAGTGGCCACTGGGCGGAATGGAGGCAACATGTACACTTGCATTGACAATAAAGTTTTGCGAGGTCTTACACAATGGGTAAAACGAAAAAATTGCAAGATAAATCTGACCAAGTAGAACCTGGACCAAGAGGGAAATTGGAAAATGATGTCTCCAGACTCAGTAACTGCAAAACATCAATCTACAAAAGCAAACACATACCAAAGGTACGTTGAGCAGCTGTGAGTGTGGTCACAGTGTTTGACTCAAGCACCACCCTAAACAGCATCAAAGCCCAGAATCAGGAAAAGGAGACGAGGACGACAAACAGAATTATTTCTGGCATCCGAGTACTGAATTATGAGGAGAGCCCGGTTAAGAAATGTGAACGTCTTAGCCTTGAAAGACGGTAAATGGCAGGTAACCTTTTATTCTGAGCACCCTCTCATGTTAAAACACAATTACAATGCAGGTGGACCTGGTATAACTCAACAAAGGTGAGTGCGCTGTCAGGAGGCATTGCTTCACAAAGAGATTAATACCTGGAGTGGGCTCTGGGCAGCTCTGGAGTCATTCAAGTGGCAGTTAGCTATCTGGGAACCATGAGCTCAATAGTCTTCCTTATCGATCAGGATTCTTGTGGTTTAGATGAAAAACTGTTGAGGTCCCAGCACCAATACCAAGGGCACTCCGCTCAGTACACCTCCCTAATTCCTTGTCTCGAAACGTGATTCCCCTCTCCATTTCATATCCATGAGATACTATGTTTTAGAACTATTATAAAAAAAATAATTTTAATTTAAAAGTTAGCTAGTTTGACATTCAGTACTCAAAACACCATGTTTCCAACATGAAACAATTGAATAAAATGGCTTAAAATGAAAAATATACCATCTCCAATCGAACTCAATTTCTCCATGTCTTCGAGTACAGCAATAGCCTGTGGGAAAGACAAACAGTGAAACAATTCAATTAGAATCAGCCGGTAATTTTAACGAGGACAATGACATAGAGTAATGGAGAGATTCAGCACAGAAACAGGCCCTTCAGCCCATCATGTCTGCACCATTCATCAACCACTCATTTTACTAATCCTGCATTCATTCCCTTTTGTTCTCCCTGCATTCCCACTAACCACCCCCCCCCCCTCGTGGGAAACCCATGTAGTCACAGTGAGAGTGTGAAAAACTGCACACACGCAGCAGCAGAGGACAGGATTGAAAGCAGGTCTCTGGCACCGTGAAGCAGCAGCTCTACCTGCTGCATGCTGTGCCGCCACTTCAACTGCAAGTTAGGAGAATTCCTTTCAGGGATAACTATACAGCAAGAAAGGTTAATAGGAATACTCACGTCAGCATAAGCAACCATATACCAACGACAAACAGACACACAACTCTCCCAACCATTTAATGTAGCATGAAGGCTATTTGAAAAGGTACAAGTCCAGAATGCAGAGCTCTTAGCTTGACATAGGCAATAATTTTTGGAATGCTAGAATTGTGAGCATGGTAGGCTCAAGAGTTGTCTTAACATTGAGGTATTGTACAGAGACATCTTTGCACAAGTCTGACCAATTGAGTGTCAATATCTTTACTTACCAACGCACTCCAGCCTGAAATTAATGCACTACACGTCCAGGATAGAGCAGGTAACCGTGAAGAAAGGTAACAAGAGGTGCCGTTTTCTGCTCTACATCTGCAAACTGCTGCAGCTAAGGGATATGGATGTGAATCACATCCTAGAAACTCAAACCTCTGGCCGGCAACAACAGAAAAGGCACTTAAAACAGAATCAAAAACCAATCCAAGTATTCATGTGAAAAGCAACAAGAAGCATCCGTCGGGGCGATCGAAGCTCCCACAGCCGGAGGGCGAAGCCGCCGCGTCGGGGCGATCGAAACACCTGCGTCAGGGCGATCAACACTCCCGTGGCTTGGAGTTCCCGAAGTCGGTCTCTGACCAGAGACCGCGGGCTCCGTGATGTTAAGTCCGCAGGCACCCAGGGTTGGAGCTCCGAGGTCGATCCCTGGCAAAGGGATCGCGGGCTCTGCGACGGTAAGTCCGCAGGCGACCACGGTGGAGCTCTCAAAATCGGTCTCCAGCAAAGGCAGCCAACTCCTCGATGTTCGGCCGCAGTGCGGACGGAGACATGATACGGGAAAAACAATCGCATCTCCGTCAAGGTTAAGAGATTAGAAAGGACAGACAGACTGTTGGCGAGGCAACAGAAGTACATTCTTGCAACCATTAACCAAGTTAAAGATAGCATTGGATGGATTACAATGATTCATAACACCATTAGGAGTTATCTCCAGGATTATATAACAGGTATAACAGAGCTTTATTTGTCGTTCGGCACCGAAGTACCGAACGAAACTACATAGCAGTCATAGAAAAAAAGAACACAAGACACATAACCCCAACACAAACGTCCATCACAGTGACTCCAAACACCCCCTCACTGTGATGGAGGCATCTGTGCTGGTGAAGGTAAATCTCGCAAATTGAAGGCTTATAATCTAGGTCTGTGCTCTTGGAGGGCGTCTACAACACACGATGCCTCAGAAAAGCCACCAGCATCCACAAAGACTCCTCACACCCCTGCAACAGTCTGTTCGAACATCTACCATCGGGCAGACGATACAAGGCCTTCTACGCCCGCACCTCCAGACTCAGGAACAGCTTCATCCCCAGGGCCATAGCTGCTATGAACCGGTCCTGCTGAGCCGGATGGTCACATCGTACAGTGAACCGGCACAGACCTACTTGCCCTTTATTCTGTTTTAAAACTGTTCTAATTTGTTTCATTGGGTTGTTTAAATTAATACTGACTAGCTAATTAATTTATTGCATCGTATGGGAGGCACATTCCCAATCTCGTTGTACCCCTGTACAATGACAATAAAGATATATTGTATTGTATTGTATTGTATTGGCATCTGCCACTGGTTCACCTACAGCTGTTAAAAGGAGAGACAGGGTGGCTTTCAAAGGCGTTAGTGGGCTAGCACACAGGCACTGGTGTGACTCACAGCGAGTCAGAGGAAACAGAAGGACGGACATCAAATGAGCATTTCCCACATTCAAGGTGCAGAATAAAGGAAGTTAAACATAGAGGCGAGATGAAGCAAACTAAAAAGCGAACCGAGTTTATCACGATATGAAGAATAAATAGTATAAGAAAATAACTGCAGATATGAAGAATAAATAGTATAAGAAAATAACTGCTGGTACAAATCGAAGGTGTTTATTCACAAAATGCTGGAGTAACTCAGCAGGTCAGGCAGCATCTCGGGAGAGAAGGAATGGGTGACGTTTCGGGTCGAGACCCTTCTTCAGACTGAAGAAGGGTCTCGACCCGAAACGTCACCCATTCCTTCTCTCCCGAGATGCTGCCTGACCTGCTGAGTTACTCCAGCATTTTGTGAATAAATACCTTTGAAGAATAAATAGTGTCATTGACACAGGTCAACTGCCAAGCCTTTAGTTTATTGGTGCCAATAAACTAATTGTACAAATATTCTTACACAAGAACAGGAAATAGGAGCAGTAGGCCAATTAGCCCTTTGAGCCTGCCTCCATAGTTATCAGGGGAGCATGGATTGTCTACTAACTTATTTATCTCCATTTTCCAGCACTATCCTCATGTCCCTCGATTCCCTTTAATATTAATATCCTACCACAACCAGAGAGCAGTGCTGAACTACTATCTACCTCATTGGTGCCCCTCGGACTATCCTTGATCGGACTTTGTTGGTTTTACCTTCTACTAAACATTATTCCCTTATCATGTATCTATACACTGTAAATGACTCGATTGTAATCAAGCATTGTCTTTCCGCTGACTGGAGAGCATGGCTCCCGATCAAAAGCCTAGGAAGAGAGCAGAGCACTGTGCTCATGAATCAGGTTAACGTAACCACTGCTGGGCCCTGTCATTGTGACTTCACTGCGAGGCATTACTGTAATAGTGCAGAGATATCTTTACCTTCAGAGCATCACGTGTGTTCACAGGAAGATAGGAATGGCGTTGGCAAGTAACATCAAACACTGCTCTGTACAGTCCACTCTACAGAACTGCACAGAGCCTTTTAAACAAAAGCTCTGGTCCTCGGTAGCTGGTTCCCCAACATCATCTCCTATTACTTTCAATCAACACCTCTGCTCAGTCAGCAAAGCTGACCAGAGTTTCCAGTAGTTCGTTACTTTAATTCTCCAAGGTAGACACAAAATGCTGGAGGAACTCAGCGGGTCAGGCAGCATCTCGGGAGAGAAGGAATGTGTGACGTTTCAGGTCCAGACTGAAGAAGGGTCTCGACCCGAAACGTCACCCATTCCTTCTCTCCCGAGATGTTGCCTGACCCTCTGAGTTACTCCAGCATTTTGTGTCTACCTTCGATTTAAACCAGCAAATGTAGTTCTTTTTCCTACTTTAATTCTCCACCCCTCTCTGACCTGTTTTCAGTCCCCCACATGTTTCAACAGATCCCAGCACCTCACCACCCAGCCTTCAAGTTAGTGCTAGAGTTAGAGTTAGCGTTTCTACTCAGATAATTTTGTTGCAGTAATGAAAGAGGGGGACCCGAAGGGTAGCATATAAAGGCAAGTACATACAGCCCTTTAATCTCATTTAACCTTGGAGCAGAATCTACGCCATTCTTGTGTCTCAGGAACCGCTTGCCTGCCTCATCCCCACAACTCTCCAAACAATTTATTCCACGGCAAATCACATTGTCATCGAGTTACACCAACGATAAAGGTAACACCACACCATACCTCCCATCCGATCCTGCGTATTGGGAGTTTGCAATGCTGACACAGATCTTGGAGAGCACATAAACAGCCTTCACAACTGGGCTGCACAAGAAACTAACCAGAACTACATGGTGTAACCTGTAATTGAATAGCACAATAGCTGTTCCTGGGCTAAACGACACACCAGAGAAGCCTGTCTCTACATGAATAATTAAAGTAAGTCACCATAGCTGCAAGTTAAACATCACCGGTTGCATTGCAGTCATGTTTAAACTGTGCGTCCATTTTAAGATCAGGTACAGAATAAACTATTTTGCTTTGAATCAGCCTATCTATAGACGGATGTAATTTATAATCTCGGGCGTTTAGAAGAATCGGTTATAGAAACATAGAAAATAGGTGCAGGAGGAGGCCATTTGGCCCTTCGAGCCAGCACCACCATTCATTGTGATCACGGCTGATCATCCACAATCAGTAACCCGTGCCTGCCTTCTCCCCATATCCCTTGATTCCGCTAGCCCCTAGAGATCTATCTAACTCTCTTTTAAATTCATCCAGTGAATAGGCCTCCACTGCACAAATTCACAACTCTCTGGGTGAAAAAGGTTTTTCCACTTAAGCTATTTCACTGGAACGTACCCAACCCTGAGGGGCGTTACCAGCACAGACACAGAGAAGATGTTAAAGACTAAGGCAGCTGGTCTATGAATATGGGATTACCAGGGGCAATTTCTTCTGAGGTTTGTGGATCTTTGGAAGCCTCAACTTCATCGAATTGTGGAGAGTGATCCATTAACTCATTTAAAGCTGAGATCACAAACTGCAGGAGCAGCACCCCATATTCCGCTTGGGTAGCTTGCAACCTAACGGTACGATCATTGAATTCTCCAATTTTAGGTAACTAACGGACTAACAACCCCCTTTTTTCCTTCCCCCTCCTCTCCCCTGTGCCTCATCTTGACATTCCCATTTCTCTGCCCCCATATTCCTTCCTCTGGCTTCACAATTTGCAACTTCTTCTATCCTTAGCTCACACCTTCTGGCCTTTGTCCAATCGTCTGCCTATCAACCACCCCCCCCCCTCCACCTGTGTCCACCGATCTCTTGCAAGGCTCTCTTCCAGCATCCCACCACCATCAGTCTGAAGAACGGCATGAGCTTTCACATTCCACATTTCCCCACAAAATTCCACTTTCTTTTTGGGAAGTTTCACTCCAGATTCTTCCTCTCCCATGGGAGATTAGTTATGGGCAGCACAAATTTTTTTTTTTTGTGTGAGAATGTAGGCTTTGTTTATTTTGTTATATCTTTTTAACAAGATAAGCCGTGGATAGAGGCCAGAATAACTCCTGTGAATCCCAAATTACAATTGATTACAATAAGGGCTTTATTCACAAAATGCTGGAGTAACTCAGCAGGTCAGGCAGCATCTCAGGAGAGAAGGAATGGGCGACGTTTCGGGTCGAGACGTCTGGAGTCTGAAGAAGGGTCTCGACCCGAAACGTCGCCCATTCCTTCTCTCCTGAGATGCTGCCTAACCTGCTGAGTTACTCCAGCATTTTGTGAATAAATACCTTCGATTTGCACCAGCATCTGCAGTTATTTTCTTATACAATAAGGGCTTTAAGTCACATAAATTCTAGTTAAACATCATCTTTGATGTTACTAATGCTTATTAAACTCATTTATATCAAACAAGCCAATTCTAAATTAGTGCCAACCACACACTTTATGGTTTCACATGGTAGTTATTTGTTTTGGAACCCTGCATAGTTATATTAGAGAATGGTTCTCATTATTGTCAAATACAAAAGTCTCTTAGACAAATCCAGACTAATTGAAATGCAAAAATAACCTCAACAGATAGAAGAATCACTGGTCAGTGGTGGCTCAATCACATTTTTTACAGGCAATAATTCTGAAGAGGAAATAGATTGACAATGCTACTTTATTGTTACAATGGAAGTAACATTCACTAACATACAGTGTAATACTGAACAGTGACACCCCTCTCAAACGGAACTCAGTGGCGCAGCGGTAGAGCTACTGCCTTACAGTGCCAGAGACCCGGGTTCGATCCCGACTACGGGTGCTGTCTGTACGGAGTTTGTACGCTCTCCCCGTGACCTGCGTGGGGTTTCTCCGAGATCTTCGGTTTCCTCCCACACTCCAAAGACGTACAAGTTTGTAGGATAATAGGCTTGGTATAAAATGTAAAATTGTCCATAGTGTGTATAGGATAGTGCTAGTTTGCCGGGATCGCTGGTCAGTCGAACTCAGTGGGCCAAAGGGCCTGTTTCCGCGCTGTATCTCTAAACTAAACAAGAGGCTTGGGAGTGAGGGGGCCTACCAACCTGGTGAAACCTGTTAACCAAATTGATTAAAGCTGTTAACATTCCCTGTTGCGGAGTTCACACGCATATTAAACAGTCTCCTCAGATGTGGGAATTTGAATCAGGAAATCACTGAATTATTCAGGACCAGTGTTACAGTGAAGCTGCACTAAACCTCATTGTCGTCATCACATGGGAAGTAGAAAATCAAATTTTAAAGGCCATTAAATTCTATGAAATAGGAATCCTTTCAAATTTATTCCATTACATTGATGAAATCTAATATTTCTGACCACAAACTCTATTGCTTAACTGATTGCATTGGTTGAACGATACAGGATAGAAACAGGCCCTTCAGCCCACACCAACCACCGATCACCCGTTCACACTGGTTCTATGTTGTCCCACTTTGTCAGCCATGCCCTGCACGCCAGGGGCAATTTACAGAAGCCGATTAACGTACAAACCCACACGTCTTTGGGATGTGGAAGGAAACCGGAGCATCCAAAGAAAACCCACGAGGTCACAGGAAGAACATGCAAACTCCACACAGACAGCACCCACGGTCAGGATTGAACCCGGTTCTCTGGAGCTGTGAGGCAGCAGCTCTACCCGCTGGCCCTCTGTGCCGCCCAAATGTTAATGCCTAACCTTTCACAGGACCACAACTCTAGTTTTGCCACTTCACTCCAAGCTGAAGAGCGTCAGTGTGTTACCAGAATTTAACAAACCTGCTAAAATACCGATGGTCTTGAATTTGGAGAAGAGTTTTTAAGTGTCTGGCACAGTCTTTTGTAGTTGAATCCTTTAGACAGTTTCTTTTTCAGAAAGCAATGTTTGATATCCGCAATAAAGTATGGTCATCGGAGTCCAAAGACGGGGGGGGCATAAACACAGGAGTCACTTATAAATTCAGACAAAACTTTGTTTATCCACAGAGTGGTTAGAATGTGCATCACACTACCACAAAGTCTGTTGCATCTCCAGCAGTACAGCTCAGGTTTCATGTGCAAACAAGACAAAAATCAGAACTAAACCCCCGTAGTGAACAAGAAATGAAAATCAATTGAGTTTGGCCTCTAATTAAAAGAAAAAGTAAGTCAGGAATTACAACCAACAGAAAATGAAAGAAACAAAATTGGATGAGTAAGGGGTGGATAAAAATACATAATGAGAAAACAATTAACGGGTTTAATGTGCTAACATTCTCTGTGACGGAGGGTCCGATCGATGTCCACAAAATGTCTCGAGTTCAAACCGTTATTTTGCCCAGAGCCATTATCGGAAGTGGCGGCGCCTAACGGCTGCGGCTCGCTAGCAGTCTGTTCGTCTTTTTTCCTTTTTTTTTGTTGTGTCGGTGTTGGGATGGTTTTTGTATTTTTTTGGATGTGTATGTGTGGGGGGTGGTGGTGTGGGTGGTGGGGGGGGGTGGGGTGGGAGAAACTTTTCTCTTCCTCACGGCGCGGGGTGCGGCTTGGCCGCTGGACTTTACATCGCCCGGTGCGGCTCGGCCGCTGGACTTAACAGTGCCCGGTGCGGCTCGGCCGCGGGACTTTTCATCGCCCGGTGCGGCTTGGCCGCGGGACTTTACATTGCTGGTGCGGCTCGGCCGCTGGACTTAACAGTGCCCGGTGCAGCTCGGCTGCGGGGCCTAACATCGCCCGGTGCGGCTCGGCCGCGGGACTTTACATCGCCCGGTGCAGCTCGGCCGCGGGACTTTTCATCGCTGGTGCGGCTCGGCCACGGGACTTAACATCGGCCGGTGCGGCTCGGCCGCGGGGCTTTACATCGCTGGTGCGGCTCGGCCGCGGGACTTTTCATCGCTGGTGCGGCTCGGCCGCGGGACTTAACATCGCCCGGTGCGGTTCGGCCACGGGACTTAGCTGCGCAAGGCTTGGTCGCGGGGCCTTCCATCGCCCGGCTCGGCCGCGAGACGTTTCAGCGCCCGGTGCGACTCGGCCACGGGGACTTCCATCCCCTTGCGGGGACTGTGCGGGTCGGTCGGGGACGAGCTGTCTGTCCGTGGGCGTGGGGAAGAGAGTGGAAGTTTTGTTGCCTCCATCACAGTGAGGGGGTGTTTGGAGTCACTGTGATGGACGTTTGTGTTGGGGTTATGTGTCTTGTGTTCTTTTTTGTATGACTGCTATGTAGTTTCGTTCGGTACCTCGGTACCGAATGACAAATAAAGCTCTGTTATACTGTTATACTGTTATTATACTGTTATCATTGGCACGGTCTCAATCCGTCATTCAGTGCGAGGATGTGAAGCAAATAATACAGGATGTGACAAGTGACGTGCCGGGTAGGCATCATCAGTGCTGGGAACTCTGCTTTTTTAAAAACAATTCACATAAAGGACTTGCGGAAAGAGACTGAAAGCACAGTTGTTAAATTTGCAGATGACGCAAAAAATATGCAGGAAAGTACATTGTGAAGTGGAGGTAAGGAGTCTACTAAGGAATAGAGGACGAATAAGCGAGTGGACAAAGTACTGGAAAATAGAGCAAGTTGTTTGCTCTATTTGAGGGGATTTGAGTATAGGAGCAGGGAGGTTCTGCTGCAGTTGTACAGGGCATTGGTGAGACCACACCTGGAGTATTGCGTACAGTTTTGGTCACCTAATCTGAGGAAAGACATTCTTGCCATAGAGGGAGTACAGAGAAGGTTCACCAGATTGATTCCTGGGATGGCAGGACTTTCATATGAAGAAAGACTGGATAGACTCGGCTTGTACTCGCTGGAATTTAGAAGATTGAGGGGGGATCTTATAGAAACTTACAAAATTCTTAAGGGGTTGGACAGGCTCGATGCAGGAAGATTGTTCCCGATGTTGGGGAAGTCCAGAACAAGGGGTCACAGTTTAAGGATAAGGGGGAAGTCTTTTAGGACCGAGATGAGAAAATTTATTTGTGGCCCTTGTGGCTAAAGGGATCAGGGGGTATGGAGAGAAGGCAGGTATGGGATACTGAGTTGGATGATCAGCCATGATCATATTGAATGGCTCGAAGGGCCAAATGGCCTACTCCTGCACCTATTTTCTATGTTTCTATGTTGTTTACAGCAGATTTCAGGCGGACAAATGAAGCATTAAACCATGTCAAATTTCCAAGCGTAATCTTTTTACGCTGCAATACATTCTAATTTTTACGACAGTTGCATTTGCTTGGACTGTATTTGATAGGAACAATTACACACACACAACATAATAAGTTGAAGTAACTCCAATCTGTACGAAGAATCAAAAGAAATCCTTCACCATCTCTGGGAGGTACAAATGTATATGAAAGCTGCACCATTCACTTTGCAACATCTGAAAACAATTAGGCACCTGATACACTGCTCATGTTATTGACATTAGTTATGTTCAGCTGGATCATCTCTAGCACAGTAATGTAGTACACCAAATCCCACCACCCACCATTGTAGAGTAACCTTGTGTGACGCCTGTCAAATCCATTGTGAAAATCCAAATGTCTACATCTATTGGTTGTCTCTTCTACTTACAACTACAAATAACAAACTTGTCACAACAATTCTTCCTTTCAAAAATCCACACCACTATGCCCCATCATATTGTGATTTTTCTCCCCACCACCATGTTAAAACAGCCCCAATAACAGATTCTAGACTTTTCCCCCGCCACCCATGTAGTTACTTATTAGTTGGGTTGTAAGCTACCCAAGCGGAGAATATGTGGTTCTCCAGAGATGCTGCCTGACCTGCTGAGTTACTCCAGCACTTTGTGTCTTTTTTTGCAAACCAGCATTTCCAGTTCCTTGTTTCTACTCCAACATGTTGTGTTTTTTTACTTAAGATTCCAGCATCTACAGTTCCTTGCGTCTCCATTCCGATGAAGGGTCTTTGACCATATATGTTAACTGTTTCTCTCTCCACGGATGCTGCCTGACCTCCGTGGCCAACACTTTGTGTTTTTACCCTTCATCCGAAGTTCATCAGGTTATTGACCTGAAACCTTAAGGTGGTTGATGGTCAGCTTGAACTCAGTGGGACAAAGGATTCGTTTCCATGCTTCATCTCTAAACGTTAACCCATATTTTACCAAGATGTTCTACACACAAGTGAATGCTTTAATCTCACTATTCATCCAGGTAATGTGTTTTGGACTGTTGTGCAAGAGGCCACAAAGAACTATTCATTCCTTTCTCACACGAAACAGCCACTATTATACAGCCCATGGATATTATATCATCTCTGGGTGCAAATGTGTTTTGTTGAGACAGGCTAACAAAAAAATGGGCCATTTTACCTGTCAAATAAGTAAAAGCATCAACTAACATTGTTTCCTGATGTAGCCAAATCAAATGTAGGAAAGTCAAGTTCAGATCCATCCTACTCAAAACATGAGCACTGGAACTTTAAATAATCCTGCGGGTTTGATAAACTGTTTTACAATTTAATAAAAAGCGCACACACAACTCCAGATGCTGCCTGTCCCGCTGGGTTACTCCAGCATTTTGTGTGTATCTTCCGTGTAAACTCGCATCTGCAGTTCCTTCCTACACAACATATGGAACCAGGTTCAAAATCCCAACTGGGTGCAATGCATTGCATGCACTTAGTCATCACACGGTCGGGTGATTTGTCCCACGCCGATGGGTGCGATTGGAAATGTTTTGCAACCCTGAGGTGACAGAACAAGGTCGCGCCCACCACAGCGCCTGCCAGACCACAAGGCAAGGAGACCCTCTCCCCCGGCACCAGCCCTCCCCGCATCCAAACGTACCGCTTCCATTGCCAACATGGCTCCTCCGATCCGCGTCTCTACGCCTCCTGACGAGCTGGGTCGATTCTTCTCATGAACTCCCCTCAGGACTTTCAGCTCCCGCCTCGCATCCACGGCGCACCAGCGCTTCCGGTCCGCGCCCGCGGCAACAACAAGAGGCAGCGGGCAGCGGGCAAGATGGCCGTGGCCTCCACTGCCGACTGCCCGCCCCGCTCTCCGGCAGCGCCACCTGCAGGCTCACACAAGCAGGAGGAACCAGCCGCCGAATCCGGTTGCTCAGGCTCTCTCCACACCTCTCTCCTTCTCTCCACACCTCTCTCTCCTTCTCTCCACACCTCTCTCTCCTTCTCTCCACACCTCTCTTCTTCTCTCCACAGATGCTGCTTCATTTGCTCAGTAATTCTTGCATCCACAGCTGGGTTTGTGAGAATATTGAGATCATTCAAAAAAAAATTAGATTTAGAGATACAGCGCGGAAACAGGCCCTTCGGCCCACCGAGTCCGCGCCGCCCAGCGATCCCCGCACATTAACACTATCCTACACACACTAGGGACAATTTTTACATTTACCCAGTCAATTAACCTACAAACCTGTACGTCTTTGGAGTCTGGGAGGAAACCGAAGATCTCAGAGAAAACCCACGCAGGTCACGGGGAGAACGTACAAACTCCGTACAGACGGTGCCCGTAGTCAGGATCGAACCTGAGTCTCCGGCGCTGCATTCGCTGTAAGGCAGCAACTCTACCGCTGCGCCACCTTGCCGACCATCTTAAGGGTGGCGCACCACTACCTGACAGCTCCAGAGACCCGGGTTCAATCCTGACCGCGGGTGCTGTCTGTGTGAAGTTTGTCCGTTCTCCCCGTGACCGCATGGGTTTCCTCCGGGTGCTCCGGTTTCCTGCCACATCCCAAAGACGTGCAGGTTTGTAGGTTAATCAGTTGCTGGAAATGTCCCCAGTGTGTGGGTCTGGATAAGATTAGATTCTGGGGGGAATTGATGGGAATGTGAAAGAAAATAGTCTATAGAGAATATTTGTGGAGAATGGTACTGATAGGATGCTCTGACAGCTGGCATGCATTCGATGGGTTGAACGGCCTTACACAGTGTTTGTGTGGAAAAACTTACCCTCAGGTCCCCTTTAAATATCCCCCGTCTCACCTTAAACCGACACTGACTAGTTTTAGACACTTCTACCACGAATGTTCAGCAGTGTAAGACCCTAAATTGTGGTATTTTCCCACAGAGCCTCACGTTGGCTGAACTGAGCCTCAGTGCGTCCCTCAGCATGTCAGCTTGCAGTCTGAATGGGGCCCGTCAGCAATATTCCCGGACTTCTGTTCAGCTACCATGCCCCACATCGAAGCATGTGCATCCGATTGCTGAAGAACAAACAGCAGTTCTTTTGAACACAACAATCTCTGGGTCAGTGCTGCTAATTCAGAAAAGAGTAGCAACCGGAATCATTTAATCTACCCATTTTTAATGACTTGTTTTGATTTATTAGGAAGCTTTCTTCCCACTTCCTGTTTAGCAGGTGGTATTTTCATCTTTTTCAAACTGTGATTTATTGCAGTTTCCTGAACATGAAATTTGCCCGCAGGCACAAAAGTTGCTCAACAGATGGAGAAAATCAACATTTGATATATTTAATGTGTAACTATTCTCCAATATTACTATTACCCAGAGGTTGCTGTTTTAAAATCAATTAGGAATGCAAACTTTGGGTTTTAAAGCCATGTATCACAGTACAAGTGTTTCTCACTGCTGATTTATATGGAATTTGATCCAAGAGTAAATTTAATAGTTGCAGGAAATGTAGTGGCAGACAATTGCATGTTGGAGACCTTTGAAATGAATGAAATTGAGAATACTTAAATGAAACTGTATACATTTTAAGACCACAATTTAACTGGTGTTAAATACTTATTAGCAATAGGAGACACATGAAACAGATGCTGGAATCCTGAGCAAAACACAAAGTGCTAGAGTAACTCAGCAAGTCAGGCAGCATCTGGGGAAGGAATGGATAGAATGAGTCTGAAGAAGTGACTCAACCCAAAACATCATTCCCTCCCCAGATGCTGCCTGACCCAGCGAGTTCCTCCAGCATTTTTGTGTTTTACTTGGGAGCAATTAAATGGTTCTCAGGCTGCAAGTCACCATCAACTTAGTTTTAGTTTAGTGATACAGCGCAGAAACTGGCCCTTTGGCCCACTGAGTCCGACCAGCGATCCCCGCACATTAACACAAACCTACACACACTAGGGGCCAATTTTACAAGTATACAAACCCAAGCCAATTAACCTACGTACATGTACATCTGTGGGAGGGAACCGAAGATCTCGGAGAAAACCCACGCAGGTCACGGGAAGAGCGTACAAACTCCGTACAGACAGCGCCCGCAGTCGGGATCGAACCCGGGTCTCCGGTGCTTCAAGCGCTGAAAGGCAGCAGCTCTACCACTGCGCCACCATGCACTCGTGTGTGTTCTTTTCAGGAAGTTCAGAGATTAAGGACATTGGATTGAATTGCTTTTCAATTCTAATTGGCCAGTTTTGAGAATGGGTTAATATAACTGTTTTACTGAAAGGGAACTCCATGCCCTACATCTAAGCATGTGCACTACATTGCTGAGCAACAAACCTCAGTTCATTTCAAATACATTTGAAAGAATTTACAAGGCTACGAGGGATGGCAGGGCATCAGGACAAATTGGGTTGCTCTTACATGGAGCCTGTAGCCTCATCGGGCCAAACTGGCTACTTCCATGCTATAACAATAGACAATAGGTGCAGGAGGCCATTCGGCCCTTCGAGCCAGCACCGCCATTCAATGTGATCATGGCTGATCATTCACAATCAGTACCCCGTTCCTGCCTTCTCCCCATACCCCCTGACTCCGCTATCCTTAAGAGCTCCATCTAGCTCTCTCTTGAATGCATTCAGAGAATTGGCCTCCATTGCTTTCTGAGGCAGAGAATTCCTCAGATTCACAACTCTCTGACTATCGCATAACCATGTGCGATAATAGAAGAATGGCTTTGAGGCTGCTCATTCTCAAAAAAAAATCAAACTTTCTGAGAATGTTCTGACATCTTTGTGAGTAGTTTGCAGTGGGAGTAGTTTAGTTCACAGAGATAGCGCGGAAACTGGCCCTTTGGCCCACTGAGTCCAACCAGCGATCCTCACACACTAATACTATCCTACACACACACTAGGGACAATATTACATATACACCAAGCCAATTGATCGACAAACCTGTACGTCTTTGGAGTGTGGGAGGAAACCGAAGATCCAGGAGAAAACTCACGCAGGTCACGGGGAGAATGTACAAACTAAGGACTGAACATGGGTCTCTGGCAGTGTAAGGCTTTGCCACCGTGCTGCACTTTGCTTTGCCAGAATGAAGCATGGATTAGTTAATAACACTCTCCTTTGAATCAGAAAGGAGATTCAGGTTTGAGTTCGAGTTTAGTTTATTGTCACGTGTACCGAGGTACAGTGAAAAGCTTTTGTTGTGTGCTAACCAGTCTGAGGAAAGACAATATTTGATTACAATCGGGCTATTCAGTGTACAGATACATGATAAAGGGAATAACATGAATAACATTTAGTGCAAGATGAAGTCCAGTAAAGCCCGATCAAAAATAATCCAAGGGCCTCCACTGAGGTAGATAGGTCAGGATTGCTCTCTAGTTGTTGGTAGGATGGTTCAGTTGCCTGATAACAGCTTGCACTCTGTGCACCTTCCAATTCAAGTGCAGGATCGACAAGTTGCCACAATGGTTCTTACGCAGATACATCTCTCAAAAACAACACCAATGAGTTAATAAGACGGATTAATTTGGCAAATAAATGTTACTCAGGCCATCGTTGTGGGAAAGTACATTAAAATCTTGTAGAAAATGCTATTATATTTTGCGCTTCAAGTTTCTCGTACATTCCGAATTACACTTGATATTTAAGATTTGCCACAGGGCTTTATTTGTTTCAACATGGGGGTGGTGAACCGCCTTCTCAGACTGCTTCAGGCCGTTTGGTGACTTGCTCCCACAGTGATGTTGGGCGGGGTTCCAGGCTTTGGACAATACCCCAGTAAAGATATTTCAGTCAGGATATTGTGGGACTTGGAGAGGAATGTGCAGGGATGGTGTTCCCATGTACCTGTTACTCTTGTGTGTCTTGGTGGTAGAGATTGTGAAATGGGAGTCCCCCACATTGCATCATAAACATGGTGCACACTGCAGCCATTGTGTGCCAGTGCTGAAGGGAATGAATGCTTTGGGTGCTTTCATCCAAATCATTTACACAAATATGCTTTTTAATTCCCCCCCCCCGATGTTTTTTGCTTAATGACATTTCAGTGAATAGATTTTAGCGGCAGCTAAAATTATGCACAGCACAAAAATATCTTTTGATTGCATTTGTAAAAGGCCATATGGGTAACTCAAAGTTTACATTGAAGGAGGATTTAGACAGAGACTTGGAGGCAAGGATCAGAAGGATAGTCCTATTGAGTTAAATGGGATTAGTGTAGATGGGCAAAATGGTCAGCACTGAAGCGGTGGGGTGAAGGGGCTGTTTTTGTCAAAGATAGACACAACATGCTGGGGTAACTCAGTGGAACAGGCGTCCCTGCATAGAAGGAATGGGTGATGTTTCTGGTCGACACCAATCTTCAGATTGTTTTTGTGCTGTGTTAGTCTTGCTTGTGTTAGTTTTGTAATAACACAACTATCAAGCAGTGTGTTCCGATTCCTTATTTATATTTTAGTTTACTTTACCCGTCAAAAAGGTAATGATCCAGCTTTGTTTTATGTAACCTTTATAAGGAATTTATTGCCACACGACATTGCAGTCAAGGTTTCAGAGCAAGGAGAAAAGATAAAGTTGTGCTCCTGCCCAGATACAAGGCAGCTGTGTGCCAGTGTTCTTTTCCAGTCCTGCGGATTCCTTATGTTGAAGGCAAAATCTGCATTGCATGCAACTCAAAAGCGACATCAATAAGCTCTGATCGGCTGCAAGCTCAAATTTGCCACAGCCAGAATGCAGCATCTGGTTTGTACTGAAGCTTCTGTCAAATGTAGTCATGCAGTATGGAAGCTGGCCCTTCCGTAATACTTGTCTATGCCAACAAAGATACCCATCTAAGTTAGTCCCATTTTACTGCGCTCGCTCCATATCCCCATGAACTTTTCCCATTCACATACCTGTCCACATGTCTTATAAGTGTTTTGTTACCTGGCTCAACCACTTCCGCTGGTATCCACCACCCTCTGCAAGTTGCCCCTCATTAAATATTTCCCCTCTCACCTTAACCCATGCCCTCTACTTTTCAATTCCCCAAACCTGGAAAAAAGACTGCATTTACCCTATCCCACTCATGATTTTATGAGATCAGATCATCCCACAGCCTCCTACACTCCATGCCTGCCCAACCTCTTCCTATTAGTCCCTCCAGTCCTGGTAACAACTTCTGCCCTCTTTCCAGCATTGGGACATCTTTCCTATAACATGGCGACCAAAACTGATTGAAGTATCAGCCTCAACCACCATCTTATTCAACTGCAACAATGACAGAACCTAAATACACAATATGCCCTGAATGCTGAAGGGCAGCACGCCCATAGCTTTCTTCACCGCTGTCTACCTGTGATGCCACTATCAGGGGACCATGCATTTGTACTCCAAGGTCCCTCTATTTAACCGCTCACTATGAAAGTCCTACCCTGGTTTGACTTACCCAAAGATGACCCTGTTATCCTTCAGGCTGCGCTTCAGCATTGCAGTTAAGAGCCCAGCCAATGTCCTGCAATTTCCCAGCACTTGCATTGGTAAATCTGCCCACTGATCTGTGTCAGGTTAGAGCTGATGCAGGTAAGCGGCTCCATTCATTTCAAAACAGATGGAAAAGGGGAAAAAGAATTCAGGTAATTTAAATCAAACTAGGTATCAAATTGAATATTTTAATTTCATTTTTATTTTTTGAACAATTGCAAATGGAAGCATCTTTGCGATTTACAATCAATCAGCTAGGAGCCAGCTTCAGAGACTGAATTGCCAGTGAATAACCTGCTGCAAGTTTAGCTGGTAGGTGAACACCAAGTGCATAGCATCCTGATCTCGGCCAATGTATCCACCATCAATACTAAATACCACTAAGGAAATTGTTCACATGACAACTAATCTCAAGAGTCCATTCACCACTCAAAAGAGATTGTCCCTTGAAATGTATTTAGTGTTGGCTGGGTTAGCAAACCACACATTACCCAACTGGACTAGAATCAGGTTCAGATCCCGAATCCAGAAATTAAAATTGTTTCTGTGGAAAATAATTCAAGTGGTGAGAAAAGTCTTTGGTGCCACTGCTAGGTTGTTATTCCAAGACAGAAACATTCGCCGTGAATAGTTGCAAGAGTCTATTCTCCAAAAAAACAAAACAAATCCTTACAAATAATTTTATATCATCGTTTCCTCCTTAACTCTTTGCAATCACATAACTGTATTGATGCTTTTATGAAGGAGTTATCACAGATAGATAATCAAGACATTTAAGTGGTGTGACATATGGAAATATTATAATAAACAAGCACAATAAAACTAAAACTCTTCAATATGGATGCTTCACTGTGGCAAACTAACATCTCATGATAACTTGAGACCAATAAATGTAATCCAAGGATGTTTTTATTTCAAACAATTTTAATGCAGTAAATTCACCTCTGTAGGAACAATGTCCCTATTTATCATACAGTAATGCAAAGATGCTACATTTTGTATTTAAAAAAGGTTTGTACAATCTAGCCAACATGATCATAAACGGTCTCTACATGTACCAGGGATGTACAGAATAAGCTTATTCCTGCAGGAGATTTAATACATAGAGCAAGAAACATCTTGGCTCTTTTGACATAAATTATATACAATTCAACTTATGTTCAGTACAAAAAAAACATGCCACATACAATAAAAAAGGATAATTTTAATTCATTACCAGTGACAACATTTGCTGTACAGAATGCACACAACACAAACAAAAAAAACCCTTTCATATTCTAGAAGTTTATTTTGTCATTAAAAAATACTCAAATCTCTGCTTTTGTTTTTGCCCCAATTGCAAGGATAAAATGCACCACAAAATACCTAGCTCAGAGTGTAAACAGTATGAACAAGGCTTTACTGCAAACAGGACATCTTCATGTGTTAACTGAACACGTTCCAACAATACATTATGTGACTGCAACTTCCCCTGCTTCGGGAAGGAGGATCTCACAATGCATTTGGGCTCTGCGGACATCTTCAGTTAACATGAAAGAGCCCCATTCTTAAATTAGAATCTTCCATTAAAAGACACCCAGCTCCTATCAGTTGAAGAGGGGGTGAAATCAGCTTTTATTATAAAAACAGTAAAACACTGTAAGCTTAAATTTATCTAACATGATCTACATTACCTAGAATCTTCTCATTGCATGCTAATGTCTTCCCTGCTTCAATCCAACCAGCAGCTATTTTATATCACCAATACCAACCGTTCATTTGTACGAATGAGAATCTGATCCAGTGGTTTCTGCTTTGGAGATTTCTACAAGTTTTGTATTTACATTTTTACAGTTGCAGCGTGGAGAAGATGCAGTGGGGGAAGCAGCTTTCACGAATCGCGCCAATAAAAAAAAATCTCCCCCATCCAGACCTATCCTACTGTTCCGAATAAAATTCACACTTTTATATATATATTACAGGAACAAAACTACAGTAAAATGACTTGTGGAATCAAGTAGGTAAGAAATCCTTCAGTGCAAGTCTCCTCTGCAAGAGATTTCAGAGTTTGTGCGTTGAACCAAATGCCATAACAATTTGCCTGTTTGATGCTGACTGGCCAGGATCAAGGAGGCCTCAGACCAAGTCTTCTTTGTGCCACCTTCCTTATCACCATATTTTGCATTATTGATCAGCAACTGAGGACTTATAATTGATGTTATCCGTCCCCACTGTCCCCCTTGAAATCCCTCTGAATTATTCTAGCTTTAAAATAATACGAATTGCGTGATGGAAGAAATTCTCATCAATCATGAAAATACGTGTTGTCAGGTCGACAGCTTGAAAGGGATCGTCAAGATTCAGAATTGAAAGCTGGTCAATTTATTTTGATCCTTTGTTTTCAACTGACAGTTACAGATAGACCTTAACAGTGACAGTAATATTATCATGCCAGCCTCAGTGTCCCCATAAATGAAATTCACTTCCAGTAAATACCAACACAGAACCATTAAAACTGGTCCCAGTGAGACCTTACCAACGGGATTGTCTTTCAAAAAGTATCTTTTGCACATTTATTTTTGAATAACCGTGTGTAAAAGACTAACATTTCGTACATGGTCACTCAGATCGTATACACTGCAACCAACATGGATGGATGTTTTCATTTCTCTGTTTCCATCAAGCTACTTTGTTACTTTTTCCCCCCAAGATATTGGTCAAAAATTGAGTTTATTTCCTTTGAAATAAATAATCTGGTGATAACAACACACAAAAAGGGTATGTTACTTCAAAAATCAAAAGTTTTGAAGTAGTAATCAGCATTTTTTACAAACAAAATAAAAATATCCCACACTGATTCCCCAGGATACAATTCGGGCAAATAGTATGAGAAATCCGACATACTAATGCGGTTAAATTTATCACACCCAAGGGACACCATCTCTTTAAAACTCGAGTGTTTTTAGGAGTGCTGTTCATTACATTGCTGCCTTGGTTTCATAATCAATCCGCTCCCACAAAAGTGTTTATTTTACATCAACCCTGCAATATTCAAATATTCTTTAAAAAACTTAATGGATGAAAATGCAATTCCCTTTGACTTTGATATGTACCACACCTCTGTCTAACATCAGAGACCACTTCCAGCAGAGTTAGGAAAGATATAGAATTTTCAATCCCAGTCTTCCCTCCTTTGGCTGAATTTCATTAGAAATACAATCTTTCCTATAGATTAAGTCCCATCAGAAAAGGTCTGCACAGGTGAGAGATTCTCATTCTCATTCTCTCTCTCTCTCTCTCTCTCTCTCTCTCTCGCAGGAACTAGACAAAAGAAAATCCAGAGATTACATTCAGAAGCAACCCATAGACCTGGCAGAAAACGCAGTCACTGGCTGTGCATCGTAGTATCTTTGTACACCTGCTTAGTCCATTTGTTTTAGTAACTCATTGTTTGCTAAATTTTGTTAAAAGGTTCTGCACTTCTGAGCTTAACAAGATCACGACACGAACTCCCAACCACAGATATACTCCCAACATGGATCGCAG
Source organism: Rhinoraja longicauda (assembly GCF_053455715.1). Lineage (NCBI taxonomy): Eukaryota > Metazoa > Chordata > Chondrichthyes > Rajiformes > Arhynchobatidae > Rhinoraja > Rhinoraja longicauda. The sequence continues at coordinate 3,644,672 of NC_135994.1, forward strand.
TAAATACTTCGTTGTGAACTGGTGAGAATTCTTCCCATCTTCATGGAGGAGGATCTGTCAGAACGATTTATCCAAGTATAGCAGATGTTGACCAGAGTTCTGAACCATCTGAAATTATTGTGAATTCTGAGTCAGCTAAACTTACTCTGAATGCCTTAGTTCATCCATTTTCTGCAGTTGAGAGCTCCACAATGGCATGGAATCTTGTGCTGATCATCTTCAAAATCAAACTTATAGTCATATGTCAACTGAAGGAAGAAAAGTAATTATTAATGCAGGAACTCTTAACTGAACAATCAACATTCAGAGTGTACACAAAGGAGAAGGCCAAATGGCTCCTCAGCCTGTTCTATCAATGAATAAGATTATGGCTGATTTGCTCTGCATTCTTGTCTATCTGTGGTAAGCAAGTGAATGAAAGGTTACCAAGTATCTACTTCCCTCCGTCTTAGAAATATTCTATTACCATTTCCACCAAATGGAAACAAAGGATGATATGCTGGATGAGGAGGCTAGTGGGTGAAGACCAAGGGAACTCTTTTGATGTTGTCTTTGGTGAGGGCAGGTGGTAGAGGAAGCAGACGGCTGGGGAAATGAGGAAATGCCAGCGAGGGCTCCATCAACCATGGCAGAGGGGAACCCACGTTTCCTGAAAAAGGATATTTCAGAAGTCCTGGAACGGAAAGCCTCACCTCGGCTTTGTCCTGCCCCTCCTCTCATCAAGCTTTCTTTCCTACCCCTCTACAATCAATTCGAAGAAGAGTCTCGACCCGAAACGTCACCTATCCATGTTCTCCAAGAGATTAGTGTGCAAACGTAGAGCACATGGTATTGGGGGTAGGGTATTGATATGGATAGAGAACTGATTGGCAGACAGGAAGCAAAGAGTAGGAATTAACGGGTCCTTTTCAGAATGGCAGGCAGTGACTAGTGGGGTGCCGCAAGGCTCGGTGCTGGGACCCCAGTTGTTTACAATATATTAACGATTTATACGAGGGAATTAAATGTAACATCTCTAAGTTTGCGGATGACACAAAGCTGGGTGACAGTGTGAGCTGCGAGGAGGATGCTATGAGGTTGCAGGGTGACTCGTGTCGGTGTTGGGATGGTTTTTGTTTTTGTTTTTTGGCTGTGTATGTGTGGGGGGTGTGGGGTGGGGTGGGGGAAACCTTTCTTTTTTAGGTCTCTTCCTCACGGCGCGGGGTGCGGCTCGGCCGCGGGGCCTTCCATCGCCCGCGGGGCCTTCCATCGCCCGCGGGGCCTTCCATCGCCCGGTGCGGCTCGGCCGCTGGACTTAACAGTGCCCGGTGCGGCTCGGCCGCGGGGGGCCTTCCATCGCCCGGCGCGGCTCGGCCGCGGGACTTTACATCGCTGGTGCGGCTCGGCCGCGGGACCTAACATCGCCCGGCGCGGCTCGGCCGCGGGACTTAGCAGCGCACGGTACGGCAGCGGGGCCTTCCATCGCCCGGCTCGGCCACGGGACGTTTCAGCACCCGGTGCGGCTCGGCCGCGGGGCCTTCAATCGCCCGGCTCGGGGACTTTGCGGGTCGGTCGGGGACGAGCTGTCTGTCCGTGGGCGTGGGGAAGAGAGTGGAAGTTTTGTTGCCTCCATCACAGTGAAGGGGTGTTTGGAGTCACTGTGATGGACGTTTGTGTTGGGGTCGTGTGTCTTGTGTTCTTTTTTCTTTTTTTTGTGTGACTGCTATGTAATTTCGTTCGGTACCTTGGTACCGAATGACAAATAAAACTCTGTATTGGATAGGTTGGGTGAGTGGGCAGAAGCATGGCAGATGCAGTATAATGTGGATAAATGTGAGGTTATCCACTTTGGTGGCAAGAACAGGAAGGGAGATTATTGTCTGAATGGTGTCAGATTAGGAAAAGGGGAGGTGCAACGAGACCTGGGTGTTCTTGTACATCAGTCACTGAAGGTAAGCATGCAGGTACAGCAGGCAGTGAAGAAAGCTAATGGCATGTTGGCCTTCATTGCGAGAGGATTTGAGTTTAGGAGCAAGGAGGTCCTACTGCAGTTGTACAGGGCCCCGTGAGACCGCACCTGGAGTAGTGTGTAATTTTGGTCCCCTAATTTGAGGAAGGACATTATTGCTATTGAGGGAGTGCAGCGTAGGTTCACCAGGTTAATTCCCGGGATGGCGGGACTGACGTATGATGAAAGAATGGGTCGACTGGGCTTGTATTTGCTGGAATTTAGAAGGATGAGGGGATCTTATATATAAACATATAAAATTATTAGAGGATTGGACAGGGTAGATGCCGGAAAAATGTTCCCGATGTTGGGGAAATCCAGAACCAGGGGTCACAGTTTAAGAATAAGGGGTAGGCCATTTGGGACTGAGATGAGGAAAAACCTTTTCACCCAAATTTTCGTGAAACTGTGGAATTCTCTGCCACAGAAGGCAGTGGAGACCAATTCACTGGATGTTTTCAAGAGAGGGTTAGATTTAGCTCTTAGGGCTAAGGGAATCAAGGGATTTGGGGAAAAATCCAGAACGGGGTACTGATTTTGGATGATCAGCCATGATCATATTGAATGGCGGTGCTGGCTCAAAGAGCTGAATGGCCTACTCCTGCACCTATTTTCTATGTTTCTATGCTGCCTGACCCGCTGAGGTACTCCAGCACGTTGTATCTTTTTTTGCAAACTCGTATCTGCAATTAATTGTTTCTACATCTCTGCGTTTTCTCACTTACTTTTCTACCTACCTGTGCATTCAACAGATTTAACAACCACACCTTCACTTCCTTCATCCAAGTTATATAAATTACAAACACTTTGGCCCCAGCACTGAATGCTATATATGGCACACCCACTTTTAAAATCATATCAATCAGTAAAAAGGCCTATTTGTATCTATTCCCGGTTCCTGTTAGCCAGGATATTTTCATATCCATGCAAATATGAAACCTCCTGCACCAGGATGTTTTATCTTCCCGTAATGCAGCACCCTCTGGAAAATTAAGTACAGTAGACCCACCATTTTCTTTTTATCTACATTATTTATTTTGAGATAACTAAACTGGTGTTCAGCTGATGTATTTTTGATTATGTGGTTATTAAATTATACAGCCTCCCAATTTATTACAAATCAATAACTTTAAAGGGGAAAATATATTTTAAATGATCTCAGACACTGAAATATACAACAATAAATCTTTTCACTTATGTTGCCTATCTCTATAACATTTATGTTTTTTAGAATGAAACTTAGTGCTAGCTGAAATGCAGATCATGCTTGTGCTATTTTTTATTTGAAATGAATGGAATATTTTTATAATGCAGCATACACACCGATGAGCCAAAACATCATGACCATTGACAGGTGAAGTGAATAACATTATCTTGTTACAATGGCACCTGTCAAAGGGTGGGATATATTAGGCAGCAAGTGAACAGTCAGTTCTTGAAGTTGATGTGTTGGATGCAGGAGAAATGGGCAGGAGTAAAGACCTGAGCGACTTTGACAAGTGCCAAATTGTTATGGCCAAACAACTGGGTCAGAGCATCTCTGAAACGGCAAGGCTTGTGGGGTGCTCCCGGTCAGCAGTGGTGAGTACCTACCGACAGTGGTCTGAGGAGGGACAAACCACAAACCGGTGACAGGGTGTTGGGCGCCCAAGGCTCATCGATGCGCGAGGGCAACGAAGGCTATCCCGTCTGGTCCGAACCGACAGAAGGTCTACTGTGGCACAAGTCACAGAAATTTTTTAAATGGTGGTCACGGGAGGAATGTGTCCCAATACACAGTGCATCGCACCCTGCTGTGTATGGGGCTGCACACGGAGGACCAACAGCATATTAGGCAGGTGGTCATAATGTTGTGGCTCATCAGGTCATAATATTTTGGCTCATAAGTGTATTTTACAGCTTTGAACATATATCTCGAGGAAATGTTACATGGACAGTTAGTGGGTGGTGACCAGAAATACCCAGAGGCTTAGGCAAGCCGTTTCATAATAATCTATTAGTTCTATGTGCTAAATAATAATCCATACTCAGGGCTGTAAACATGTCAGAAAATAGAATTCATCTCAAGGACAACAGATTTTCTTAAAACATTACGTCCACCTGGTCTGTCTGAAGAAGGACCCTGATTCAAAATGTCACCTGTACCATTTTCTCCAGCGATGCTTCCTGGTCCACTGAGTTACTCCAGCATTTTGTGCCTATTTTTGGTATAAACCGCCATCTGCAGTTCCTTTTTATTATCTCTATTTAGTTATCTATTATGTAAAATTTTGGATTAAGCTAGCAACACACAAGGAATGAAGTAAGCAAACTTACTCTTGGGCTTGCTAATAAACCTCAGATTAGCATCGGTGTGAACAGTGCATTTCTTGTATTATTTCTTATCTTTCTTTTCCTCTTCTTTTAACAACTTACCTCTTCACCTTTTGGAATTCGCCTGCTTGAGATAATAATTATTTTGTCCTCCTTGTCAAAGGTCACAACCTCTGCCACACAGTTAGGGGCACAGGAATGATTGATATATCTGCACAGTAGAATTTTTTTTTTCCCCGAGAAAAGAGAAAAGCAGTCAGTCAACAACACAAAAGTACATATACAAAAAAATAAATAAATTATAATACAATCATGGTTTAGCACATTTCAAAACATAAAAAGCAATATCACAAGTCCAACAATTAGTAAAGTTACTTCCAGTACTGATGCATACTGGGCTGTAAATACATTTTGAGTAGAATGCAAAACAAAGCTGTCAATGTAGTAATAAAACTTTTATAAGAATTAATCCCAAATATGCTGTTTATAAAAAACAATATTACTTTCCTTACTAATCAGCAACGAAATAAGGCTCCTTGTCAAAAGTCACAACCTCTGTCACACATTGAGAGGCACAGGTTATAGCAGGGGTCTGATCCTGAAAGGTGTTCGTGACCCGAACAGTTTGCAAGTGGGAAATGAGGTTGCAAGGCTTAGTTCCTACACGGCAGAAGGTGCCCGCAGCATTGCAGCAGTGGGGCAAACCCACCCTGTTGCTGTCCTGAACGCTCTTTTGTATGTATGGGCAGTACACAAGTCGGGCTGGGAAAGATCTGCACATCTATCTAACACTTGCAACCACCATTTTATATCAGACTTTGCAGGATCACCCTTCTGATGAGATAACTTAGACGTGGATGTCCTCATTTTCTTAGATGCAAAGGCTGTATGGATGAGGACAGCAAAAAAAACAGGGTAGAGCTCCCAAGAGAATAATAAAAATCAGACTCTTTGCTTGTTAATCACTGAAGTTACCAAATTCCATATTTCATAACGCCTGCTGATGTCATCCCACCAGAAAGTCACCTACCTGGCTGGGCCTCCAGTTAAAGTAGCATCAATCACATGCTCATTATTAATCCGAAACATATAAACACCTCGATTCTGAAGAAAAAGCAGAAACAATCCTTAGCTTCCTATCCACTTCTCTTCCACCCTTTGAACATTTTTATAACTTTGGAATGCTCAATTTTACACTGTTAATGTAATTCCATCCTTCAGATCATAGTTGGTGTAAACTTGAGTCGAAGTAGCTCCAATGTTAGTTACAAAACTTAACGTGAGAAACTGCCACTATGTCAACAGTAAAGGAAGGAGCATAGAAATCTGCGTTCTTTGTACCATTCTACTGATGCAGCAGTATTTCATAACGTCACCCATTCCTTCTCTCCAGAGATGTTGCCTGTCCCGCTGAGTTACCCCAGCATTTTGTGTCTATCTTTGGTGTAAACAAGCATCTGTAGTTCCTTCCTATACATACGATCTCACCCTGATCTTCAAAGGTGATAAAGGAAGATCAGAAAAAATGCTGATGAATTTAAAACTTGTTTGATGGCCACAAAACAAGTCACCTCACTCCAAAGAGTTTAATAATAAATTTGGAATAACAAAGAGTGCAACCTTTGTCATCTAAGAATGAGATAAGAGTTGGTCTTGGCATCATGTTTGGCACAGACATTGTGGGCCGAAGAGCCTGTTCTTGTGCTGAACTCTTCTATGTTCTAAATAATCCTTCACAAGTGGCTTTTAAATATTGAGCTTTTCTTTCCTCAGAGAACATTTAAACTGAGCAGGGTGCTTCAGTTTCCTCCCACACTCCAAAGACGTGCAGGTTTGTAGGTTAATTGGCTTGGTACAAGTGTAAATTGTCCCTACTGTGCGTAGGATAGTGTTAGTGTGCAGGGATCGCTGGTCGGTACGGACCCGATCGCTGGTCGGTACGGACTTTTTTTTCGTTTGGAGATACAGCACGGAAACAGGCCGAATCTCCAAACTAAAAAAAAAATCAGCAAAACTACGACTAAGAATTACATTACAGGAATAAACACGAGCAGGGTAACACAAAAACTGACGGCATTAGAATGGAAAAGTAATATGCCTGACAATCTTTTCATTTTAAATTTGAAACTAAATTTGACTTGATAGCATAACAATTAAGGTGTTAAAATGAATCAGCCTTATCAATAAATTAGCTTACTAATAATTGTGTTTGAAGCAGTATACAACATAACACGCAGATGCGGCTAATCCATACCTGAGTCTCATATAATTTCTCCCTGCGATTTGCAACCTCATTGCGAATGATTGTCCCAATATATTCAATCACCATTGTGTGCTTCTCAAGGTCTTTGGCTGCATAGAGACCCAGACCCTATAGAACATGGGGAAAAAAAAGTGAGTGGTACAAATATTGAAATTAATTCCATCAATACTAAGAACTCTAAATACTAAGGCGGCACAGTGGCGCAGCGGTAAAGTTGCTGCCTTACAGCGAATGCAGCGCCGGAGACTCATGTTCGATCAGGCGCCGTCAGTACGGAGTTTGTACGTTCTCCCCGTGACCTGCGTGGGTTTCCTCCCACACTCCAAAGACGTACAGGTATGTAGGTTAATTGACTGGGTAAATGTAAAAATTATCCCTAGTGTGTGTAAGATAGTGTTAATGTGCGGGGATCGCTGGGCGGCGCGGACTCGGTGGGCCGAAGGGCCTGTTTCCGCGCTGTATCTCTAAATCTAAACTGTGAAGGGTTCATTATTGGTAGCTGGAGGCCTCGAAGTTTAACCAATGAACATATCATTGAAGCTCAATATTGAGATATATGCAAACTGAAGTATGTTATACCATCACAATTCACCAATATTATAAGAGCAGAAATGGGCTATAAATTTCAATACGTGAGAAATATTTTAACGTACTGTTTGGTGTGTAGAATTTTATAGCAAACACAGAAAACTGTAAACACAAGAACATATGCCGGCAGAAAAACAGCCAAGAATCTAGAATAAAAGCTAATGTACAAACATATGAAGAGATCGTTAAAATTATGGTTATGCAAGTGTGAAATTGTCCTCTGGGGACAATTCTCAATTAAAATCTTCTCTTCACTGACCACTTTTTGGCTGGAGGATACCAAACACAAATAGTAACGAAATGAAATAGAACTTTGATTCCAGAGCACACAATTTGTTTAACTAGCATTTCTCATCTTGGTGTTAAACTCACTTGTATTCGAGATCGAGCCAGGTAAACGTTATTTTTCCATTCAGTTTTCAGTCTGCGGTATTGAGAAGATTTGGAGTGGACAAACTGCTTGCTGTAGGGAGTGTTAATTTCTCCAGTTACTGTACTCTGAAATGCTTTTGATGTGCTGGTACTGTTCAAGGTGTGTGGCCTTTTATGGAGATAGAAAAGAGTATTTATAATTGGACAATTATATCCTGCAATTCGTAAAATTACACCTGCTATTTTTAATAACAAAAAGAGACTTTGCACAAGCAAAGCTTTTAGATCTTCAGAGACATCCTCATGAGCTGAACTAAAGACATTTTGGGCCATCAGTGCTCTCTAAGCATTAGAATTCTGCATAGAACTTCGAACAGCACTGTTCAGGTACACATCCTTTGTGCTCCGTCCAATAATGCCAAATTAAACTAATACCTCCCTGAATATAATCCATATCCCTCCATTCCTTGCATATCCACGTGCCTATCTAAAAGGCTCTTAAATCCCACTAGTGTATCTGTCTCACCACCAGCCCAGGGGGCATGTTCCAGACACCCATCATCCTCTGTACAAAACCTCCCTCCCCCCCCCCCCCCGCCCCCCCCACCCACCCCCCGCCCTCCCCCACCCACCTCCACTCTATGCACCTTTCATTATTCTGCAAGTTTCAATAGACCCCCCCCCCCATCCGTCTAAATTTCAGCGAGTCGAGGCCCAAAGCATATGTTAACCCTGTCATCCTGGGATCATTTCCGTAAACCTCCTCTGGACTCCACCTCCGCCAGCACATCCCTCCTCAGGGATGTTGTCTCATCCTGAGGAACATCTCCTCAGATGTTGTCCATAGTAGTTTAAACCTCACAACATAGATCACTTTGTTATACTTGTTCTTGTCTGCAGCACTGTCGTTAGCGGTAATTGACTTTCTCTATGCTTACCGTTTGTAGTGAGTCATAATCTTTGGTTCAGAACGGGCACAGCCTGTTGGATTAACAGCTAGTGGGAGCTCCATAAGTGGGTGCCGACCATACCGGAATATGTAGTTCTGACAACTCTCTACGCCCGGCAACTAAAAGTAAACAAAATTAATTCACTAAATAATGTTATTGTTTTTAAAACATTAAAAAACTCTTGAGCCGAGCGAATGCCAATTTTTGCCAACATTAAATTACTTTGCTTATCCAGAAAGAGCAAAATTCAGAAAACAACTTTACCACTCCACTCAACCCAAAACTGTGCATCTGACACAATGATAGAGGAGCCAAAATCTCTTGGACTTCAATAAGTCAAATGAAACCATTCCCTTCAGTCCTCCACCAGAGTCTCAGGTTGATAGTTTACATCTTTCAAACTCACACATAAATCAGGAGCAGAAGCAAGCCACCCATCCTCCAAAAACTCCCATGTGATTGTAACCTCAACTCTGCACTCCAACACATCCTGGCAACCTATCACCCCCATGCTATCAAATATTTATGCCACCTCGGCCTTAAAAATATTAACATTGCCTCCATTGCTGTTGCGAAGAGAGTTCCAAAGACTAATGCCTCTCAGAGAAAATGTATTCACCTCTTTTCTGTCTAATATAAGCAACTCCAATTTTTAAACACCAGTTCTGGATTCTCAAACAAGAGGACACATCTTCTCCACAGCCACCGTGTCAAGACCTTTGAAGTTTTAATCAAGCCCCCTTTCAATTTTCCAAACTTCATCGATACAAACCTAACCTGTCGAGCTTTCTCTCAGAAGACAACCTGCCCATTCCAGGTATCAATCAGTTTTGTTCAGCTCAAGCCCACCTCATCCAATGCTTTGGTTCCCCATTAGACCGAGAAGGAGCGGAGCAACTAATAGGAAGATTGCTAGACAATTCAGAGAGTTACTCCCAGAGAATGGCACCAGAAGGTTACTCGATGGCAAGAGCGACAACTATCTGAACTTCCAGGGCTCTGCTTGTAAGATACCATGATTCACTGCTCTCCTATGAACTATCGCAAGATTATGCACTGTTATTACCAAATAATGGACAATCTTGCATTGTTTACTAACTTCCACCGAAAACAATGGTTTCACCATTTCTGCCCTGCCCTGCTTCATCCTACCCCAGCTCCAAATCACTCTCAATCAACAATTCTCTGCCTCAGCACATAACATTTGTGTTGCTGGATTTTACACACCTCTATATCTACTTACATACATAAAACTATTTCTATCTGAATAGCTATTTTTAAAGCAAAAACCTTGACCAGTCTACAAGTGACTACTGGATATATTCACAGTGCATATCTGCTCCATTTTGGACATCCCGTTTCAGGACTACAACACATCACCATCCTTCATATATTCCCTCCCCATCTTTCTCCTTATTTACCCATCATTTCTGATGACATTTATTAGTCTCTACAGTGGAGGGGAGGCACAGTAGCCCATCTAAGTAGAGATTTAACAGATTTTTACATTACATGCTGAACCAATAATAAGCACTTCAAGAACTTGCATTTGGAGGTACTTCTTTATTTGGGGCTTATCTTTTCTTACCGATTCTGCGATCCTCAGGATAGCGTGGATAGTCAGACCAAACATATCCTCTCCTTTAATATAATCAGGAAAAAGTCTCAGCATGTCTGCTTCTCTCCGCAGCCGCACAATCGGTTCAAGAATTCTGTTCCAAACTCCTGAGAAATGAGAGGAAGTAGAAAATACACGCCGGTTATTTACAAGTTATGGTTCAACAGCTTAAGTACCAAAAACACTCAGTTCCAAATGTATAACTTTCCAACCCAAGTCCCTGCCCTCAAAGTCCAGTTACTTTCTCCTTTTGCCTGCAAATGAACAAACTCTTGATCTGTCGACCTAACTTTTTCCTTATATTGGCCACAGTTGTTCTTAGCTGGCCATAAGGTAACGTGGGAGAGCATGGCCATGTGCACTAAAGCATATCCCACTGGAAATTGGAGGAACAGCACCTCATATTTCACCTGGGCAGCTTGCAGCCCAGTGGTATGAACATTGACTTCTCCAACTTTAGATTGTTCCTCTGTCCCTCTCTTCCCCTCCCCCTTCCCAGATCTCCCACTGTCTTCCTGTCTCCACCTGTATCCTTCCTTTGTCCCGCCCCCCTGACATCAGTCTGAAGAAGGGTCTCGACCCGAAACGTCGCCCATTCCTTCTCTCCCGAGATGCTGCCTGACCTGCTGAGTTACTCCAGCATTTTGTGAATAAATACCTTCGATTTGTACCAGCATCTGCAGTCATTTTCTTATATAAAGCATATCAACAGATCAGCAGTACAATATACAGAGGTATTAGATGCACCTTTCCATTATGCTGAATGTACCACAGATATCTGTCCAGTCTGCTATGAAACGTCAGCTGACCACACATGGCAATAATGGAAATTATGAGCAGCATTTGAAAATTGAACCGAATAATGCATTTTTAACATTAACCGAATAATAATTTCTGTAGATCACAATCATAAAAACAGGACAGAATACAAGGTTGTCATTTGACACATTGCATCTGCACCAGTGTGCTTAAAGAGCATTACAATTAATAAATATAACTAGGAATAAACAATTCCAACACTATACATTTAAGAGCGAAAGCCAACTACATAAATTGCTCTAAAGCTACACAGGATGAGATACTAAAATTTAAAATAACACAAGTGGGAGAGGAAGTATTGCATTCAAAGTGATATGGCATGTTTCACAAAATTATTTTAAGAGGCAGGCTTCCTGTTGAGATTTTTGGAGTTAAGGATTGGATGGGGCCATCAAGTATTTCTAAACTGCGGCAACTACTCTAAGGAAGCATGCAGGTACAGCAGGCAATGGAATGTTGGCCTTCATAACAAGAGGAGTTGAGTGTAGGAGCAAAGAGGTCCTTCTGCAGTTGTACAGGGCCCTAGTGAGACCGCACCTGGAGTACTGTGTGCAGTTTTGGTCTCCAAATTTGAGGAAGGATATTCTTGCTATTGAGGGCGTGCAGCATAGGTTTACTCGGTTAATTCTCGGAATGATGGGACTGTCATATGTTGAAAGACTGGAGCGACTAGGCTTGTATACACTGGAATATAGGATGAGAGGGGATCTTATCGAAACGTATAAGATTATTAAGGGGTTGGACATGTTAGAGGCAGGAAACATGTTCCCAATGTTGGGGGAGTCCAGACCCAGGGGCCACAGTTTAAGAATAAGGGGTAGGCCATTTAGAACGGAGATGAGGAAAAACTTTTTCAGTCAGAGAGTTGTGAATCTATGGAATTCTCTGCCTCAGAAGGCAGTGGAGGCCAATTCTCTGAATGCATTCAAGAGAGAGCTAGATAGAGCTCTTAAGGATAGCGGAGTCAGGGGGTATGGGAAGAGGGCAGGAACGGGGTACTGATTGTGAATGATCAGCCGTGATCACCTTGAATGGCGGTGCTGGCTCGAAGGGCCGAATGGCCTACTCCTGCACCTATTGTCTATAATATTTTAGCTCAATATTCATTCTGAACATGATTTGGTTATATTTTACCTTGTGGGGTCCAATCAGTAACAATCAAATCCTCATGTCCTTGTTCAATAATCTGGACATCAAACTCAGGTTTTCCATTAGTATCATTGATGGTGCAATGGTAGCAACAACGCCTGTTAGTGTATCGCATACTCCAATAAATGCGAGTCGCTTCAAATCCAATTGGATAAAGAGCTGTTACACTGTGGAATTCCTGCATCTGATGGGGGAGCAACTGGCCGATGGTATGAAAAATCAGCCCGCCAACCCTGAACATATGGCTGCGTTTGCCACGCTGCACAATGCTGGCGATCTGCTTCACCTCATCTCTCTGAATGTAGACGCGGCGGTAAACGGCAAAGAAACGAATTTCCTGTTCATTTGTTCCTTTCAATTTATGTTGACTGCAGAGCATGGTCTTGTCCTTAAAAAACATGCACCGGGCACGGATCGCACAAGCAAAATGGTAGGTGTTTGGGCACCGAACCCGATGGCAACCTGTAGTGGCACCGGTCGTTTGACAAAAAGCACACTTTGTGGTGAGTCCCCTGTGGAAAGCCACTTCCACATTTATCAGTGCCCCTGCCTGAGTCTCATAAACTTCAGAGGACCACAATGCACAGTTTAGATGGACCCACAAATCCAAATCCAGATTCAACAGTCTTGCTGGCCCATCTGTTGGGCCATCACCATCTTCATGACAGAAACAGCACCTCCGCGTGTCCTTGGGCATGGGGTCTGGTTTTAATGATGTCCCCAGCTTCTGAATGAGTTCTTCAATTTCATGTTGTGAGACATGTTTAAATTTCCCTTTATGAAATATGAGTTTAAACTCCAAACGCTTCCAACGGATTCCTCGCCATCTCTTCATCAGTGGTTGAGGTTCTTCAAACTGCTTTTCATCCAGTGGGTGAGGATGCTTGATCTTTGGTGATTCAATTGATGGATCAGGCTTGCTTGACTCTGCTGGGGTTCCAGGTGATGATATACTTGGGGACGAGAGTGGAGAACTCTCTGGCTGGATTATGGGAAGCTGGTGAACATCGAGTATAGACATATTATTGCTATAATGATGCACCACAATTCTTTCCTTGGTTGGACATTCCGAGGAAGTTTCCTAAAGAGAGAATAGCAATAGAAGCCATTATGTTTTGAAATAGCACAAGTCACCAATATATTGAAAACAACAATCGGTTTCTCACTTTAAAAAAGTGTCATTCAAAACCTTTTGCACAGCGACTCCCCAGCAACACTGGTTTCAGCCAATTTCCATTCCCCAATGCATCGATTTGAAAATTCTTGACCTTATCTGGTAGTCTCTCCAGTTTGCTCTTCCATACCTCTACAACCTCTTCCTACTCTAGCCAAGCTCACATTGCTAACTGCCTTCTGCCAAGGGCTGTCTTTTATGTTTGCAGGCCAATTAAATACTTAAGTTCAGTCACAAGTGTAAACATCAAGTACAAGAAACGCACCAGCCAATCTTTGTACACTAAGTTCCTAAAAACATCAATGATAGGACCAGGTAATTAGTTTTAGCGACGTTGAATGAAGGACATTGTGGATAGCACCTTTAATTTGTCTACATCCCCAAGACAACACATTAGGTATCTGTTTAATATGTAATCTGAAAGATCTGCCACAGTAGAGTGTAGCACTGAATCAGTACGGCATTAAAGTGATACGTATATTTTTCAATTCACAACTCTGGAGTCAGAATTGAAAGCTTTCCGACTACCAAGATTGCTACCAGCCGAGTCATGGATGTCACTGAAAACGTGAACGCTTTCTTACTTTTCTACTGTTCTCAAAGTGTGTTTGAAAATCATGTTTGTGTACCAACCAAATTTCATTTAGTAGTTTGGTGTCTTGACCATCAACCACTGTGACGTGTTAGTGGATTAAAGTTGAGGAACATTTGACTAAATGATCAATCTAGCTGTCAATGATATCATCGTATACAATTGTCAAGATAACTCCGAGTTCTTAAGCAAACTCCAAGAAATCAGGGATTTCAATAACCATTGCTAGTCATACTTAATATCCCTCTCCCCATCGAAATGTACCCCAATAGCCACATGCTCTTCAGCTGGGAGTATACACATACCGGTGTGGCACTTGCCATGTCTTCCCCTGGTTTCTTAAGGGCAGAGCCTGGTAACGTGACATCATACTGCTTGAACCAATGATGTTTTTCCAACACCAGTTTCTCCAAATCCTCTGAATCTTCTTTGGAGCCTACTAAAAAAAGAATCAAAACGTCAACATTATCAGCTCGCAAGGAAAACGGTGCTAGCTTTGGTAATTCGGAAGTATGTACGACTGTTGTTACTGTTTTATATTAAGAGTTAAGGAGTACTGCTCAAATGGAGGAAACGTCTTTGGGGCAGCACAGTGATGCAGCTAATAAAACTGTTAAGTCACAGCTCCAGTAACCCAGGTTCAATCCTGACCTTGGGTGCTATCAAAGTGGAGGACGCATTTTCTCTCTGCAACCTTGTGTTTCCTCCTCGAGTTTAGGGTTTCGAGTTTCTTCCCACATCCCAAAAGATATGCGGGTTGGTAGATTAACTGGATTGCTCTGTGAGCTGGCATAGACTTGATGGGCTGAAATAGCCTCCTCTCTATTGCAAGGAAATATATATGGAAACTTCAACAAGAGTTGGGTCAAGTGGCCTGATTGTTGTAATTTCTGTATAATTCAATGAGTGACGTATGATGAAATATATATTTAAATAGTGTTTGGGATGGGTGGTGTTTGGGGACAACCTTGCTTTGTGGGGTTAATTAAACAGAACCAAGAATATAATAGGCAGTCTATGATGTATGATGAATCCAACAGTCTTTTTTCATTACTTTAAATGTTAACAAACCAAAATTGACAACAAACAATATAGATGACCATCTATTTTGAATGCTGAGCTATTAGTGAAATCAGATACGTGCCAAAACCCCATCTGTGGAAAACATAGGATGTCAAGAGCCAATTTACGACTCCAAAGTTAGTTTAAAAAAGTCAGTCGATTTGCTCACTTGAATAGAAATGACCAGAGTACCACAACTGATCATGGTTTGGTACTTTTCGTTTGTGGAGCAGAGGATTCATTATCCATGGGAAATATCTAATTCCTAGCGATGGAAACAAATTGCTTAGTTTTGAAAAGGTCAAAGTTACGCATACCTTGATCAGGGGCTTCCAACGGGGATTTTTTCCCACCTGGCAGGAAAGACCGTGAACTGTCTGGAACAGCCGCAACTTCGTAGGATCCCGGGATCTTCATTTGGAGCAACTGAGCAAGAACTGTCATCATTCTATTTATATCCTATAACAAATAGTTATTGAAATATTAAAGACATGAAACCCAGTTTGCTCCATTCCTAATCTTGTTTCTTTGTACCTATATCTTCATCTCAAAGACGTGTTTGTTCAGTGTCAATGTGCACAGAATTTGCATTACATTTTGTACGATGTCTACCTGTGGTAAACAGGAGACCATTTAATGATTCTGTGCGATACGATTTTCTAATGACACCGGCTGCCATGAACCAAACACCCAAGAACGAGACCAGAATAGGTTAAAATTATTTATTTACCTTGGCAACAGTCCCTGAGACAGTGAGTGTGACTGCAACCTGGTTTCCTTTGCCACTCTTCCATGGACCAGAGAAAGGTGCGTCCTTCTCAGTATTTTCGACAAATGGTTCTGTATTTACAAATGGCTTTGTATCAGGAAATACTAAAGAGAAACAAGTATTTGAAAAGGACAAATTAGTAATTCAGAATTGAAATGTGGACTTAGCAAGACATTAAATAATACCACAGTGCTTGTTCTTTTTCCTTAAAACTACAAAATTAACCTAAAATGCTGTATTTACTTATTTGAATAGAAGTATCATCTACATATTGCATTAGCAAGTCCAAGTTTAAAGACAGTTTGATGACAATGCAATGCTGGTTTGATGTGATGGAAATTACAATAGACAATAGGTGCAGGAGTAGGCCATTCGAGCCAGCACCACCATTCAATGTGATCATGGCTGATCATTCTCAATCAGTACCCTGTTCCTGCCTTCTCCCCATACCCCCTGACTCCGCTATCCTTAAGAGCTCTATCTAGCTCTCTCTTGAATACATTCAGAGAATTGGCCTCCACTGCCTTCTGAGGCAGAGAATTCCACAGATTTACAACGCTCTGAAAAAGTTTTTCCTCATCGCTGTTCTAAATGGCCACCCTCCTGGAGTAGAAAGTCAATGTTTTTTGGTAGAAGTCCCTTTTCTTTGACCTGAAAGAATAACTTTCTCTTTGTGAGGATTAAGGAAACCGTTGCAATATAGAGTTCTTGGGAGGGAGAATATGGCAGCAAAATCAACAAATGGGCAATTTTGGATTGAAATGAGCAAAAAAAAGCCAATAACATTAATGAGAGAATACTGCAAGCTCTCCAAACAGTAAAGAGTAAATATATAGACAATGTTCGTAAGTGCAAGAAGATACAGCAGTAACAGTAACTTGACTTTAACTAGACCAGCAGCAGAGGATTAAAGAAGGTGCAGAATCCTTGAAATGAATTCAAGAGAATGTTTTTAAAAAAGTATTTCACAAACTGATCAAGAGGGGGCAGTACAGGACTTTGTTTCAAGGATTTAACTGGACAAAGGGGAAAATGTTGGGCAGTGGGAAAATAATTTGGAGACAGCAATCATAATTTGGTTAGATTTACCAAAGTGACAGAAAATAAGGTAAACCAGATGGAGAGAAAAAAATCTACCAGAATGAGATATGAGCTGGTGAATAAATGGACGATAATCTGCGACTTGAAGGGAAATCAGTATCATGAGTTGAAGGCATTCAATAAGATGAAAGTTCAGACTACATATTTTCCCCACTAAAATAGGGGGGATTCCCAAACCAGAACGTTAAGGAACATACAGGGTTGGAAATGGCATTAAAAGGCAAGTCAATGACAAATATCAAGTGCTCAACATTGTAGAAAATAGGTGCAGGGCAAAACATGCAGGGATAAAATTAGAAAGGTACTAGACCAAGTGGACCCGTTGGGCTCAAACCTCTCCTGCATTGGTCCAGCACCCTGTCCTCTCCCCTCTCTCCTCAACCCCCCCCCCCCCTCCCTTCTCCCCCCTCCTCCTCCCCTCCCTTTAAACTTTAAAATGTGAATAACTTAAAAAATATAACACCGATTTCAATAAAACTACTTGCATTATCACTAAAGTGACAATGGTGAGTAAGGTGGGCCTAAAATTGTCACGCCATCGTGTACCGTTTTGGCTGAAGTTCAGTCACAAACAAGATAACAAACGAGAGTTTTAGTATATAGATTATAGAATTCTTTGTGACCACAGGATCACAGTAAACGTTGTAAGCAATGATTAAACATTGCTTAATTGGCAATTACTAATTTCTCAAACTAACCTGGGATACAAGCTCCTGGAATGATGGGAATTACAGGAGATAGGGCACGGTCCATTGACTCTTCCTTCACTTCGGTCAGCAAGGGAAACCGGGATGTTTCCTGCCCAAGGACACTTTCTGGCGAGGATGCCGGCACAATGCTGTCAGGGGTTTGTCTGTCCTCTTCCAACTCTGCTCTACTGTTGAGGAGAAAGTATGAATCAATTTCTTTAGGGTTTAGAACTGGTGCAATATCCTGGACTGCAGGTCGATTCACATCATAAGGCTACCGGACGGACATCATCTGTGAGCTTTCCTTCGATCGACTTTTTCATTTTCACTCTAGAACTTTGGTTACTTTAAAGGTAATCTTAAAGTTTAAAAAAAAAGGAAAATAATTCATCCTTGGTTGCACATGCTTATTCTGTGATATGCCAGAGCTTCTGATGTATTCCTGAAGAGGTCACAAAACAAAACTGGATAAGGGAAGCAGATATTCTTGCATGAGAGGCATTAGAAAACCAAATGGGTTTTTATACCAATCTGGTCGTTTCATAGTTACCATTACTGAGACTACCTTTTTAAATCGGATTTATGGAATCATTTGAATTTAAAACCCCCAGCTGTTATATTGGGATTCAAATTGGTCTCCAGTTTGAAAGCCCAGGTCGCTGGATACTAACTCAGTACCTTATCCATTATGCTACAATACTTCCTGAAACGATAGGAAGGAAGTATTTCCAACATTAACTTTCCCAAGCTGTCAACAAAAGTTATATTTACCAAGTAAAAAACAATTTGGCGACCTGTTACAAGGAAGAAAGAGCAATGCCTTAGCACAATGCTCTAGGATTGCATGACAATTGGGTACAAAATCCACCTGCTACTTTGTGGAAATAGCGCAGTGACTTACGGTAGTAAAGCTTTACTCATAATTGAAGACTTAAAGTAAATCTGCGAGCATTTAAGAAAAAGAGCGAGTAGAATTTTAAAGAAGTCTTAGCTGTGAATAAAAAACCTTAGATCTTCATTTTGATTGTGTGGTGGTGTGGGCAAGGAAGCCAACATGTCCATATTTTTCAGTTCTGTCGTCATGAGATCTGCAATGAAGTCAAATAAAAATAGCATTACACTGCATTGTAATAAATAAACCAAGGACAAAAGTTACATAATATTCGACTGTGAGCTATGTACCATGCCACTGGCATGTCGGAAATTAAAACCAATACGACAAGATAGTGAATCTCACCAATAAAAGGTTTTCTAATTAAATACAACCACTTCAGTTTAATTCCAACTTACAATAAAACATAATAGCATTTGAAATTTTTTTTTGAACAACAACATCACTCAAAATCAATCCATCTTTTTTTAAATCAATTTAAGATTTGGGCACCACGATGGCACAGCTGGCAGAGCTGCTGCCTTTTACTCCAGTGATCAGGGTTCAATCCTGACCTCGAGTCCCATCTGTGTGGAGTTTCCACATCCTCCGTGCGACTCCATGGGTTTCCCCCTGGGTGCTCCAGTTTCCTCCAACATCCCAAAGATATGCTGGTGGTAGGGGAACTGGCCACTGTAAGCCACCCCGAACTATTGTGTACGTGAATGGTAGGAATTTGGTGGGGAGGGAAACAGTTGTTAACATTAAGGTCCAGGAAATTCAGTGTAAAACCTTTAACAACGCAATCTGGGGCTCAGTCAGAGCGAGGTGCAGTGCAGAAACGGCACATTTGGGCCACTGAGTCTGCACTGATCACCAAACACCTATGGTTCTCCCCTAAACCAATTTTATTCTCCCCACATTCCCATCAACTCCCAGGAAGATGCTGGAGTCAATTATAAAAGACGAAATTGCTGAGCATTTGGATAGCAGTAACGGGATCATTCCGAGTCAGCATGGATTTACGAAGGGGAAATCATGCTTGACAAATCTACTGGAATTTTTTGAGGATGTAACTAGGAAAATTGACAAGGGAGAGTCAGTGGATGTGGTGTACCTCGACTTTCAGAAAGCCTTCGACAAGGTCCCACATAGGAGATTAGTGGGCAAAATTAGGGCACATGGTATTGGGGGTAGGGTACTGACATGGATAGAAAATTGGTTGACAGACAGAAAGCAAAGAGTGGGGATAAATGGGTCCCTTTCGGAATGGCAGGCAGTGACCAGTGGGGTACCGCAAGGTTCGGTGCTGGGACCCCAGCTATTCACGATATACATTAATGACTTAGACGAAGGGATTAAAAGTACCATTAGCAAATTTGCAGATGATACTAAGTTGGGGGGTAGTGTGAATTGTGAGGAAGATGCAATAAGGCTGCAGGGTGACTTGGACAGGTTGTGTGAGTGGGCGGATACATGGCAGATGCAGTTTAATGTAGATAAGTGTGAGGTTATTCACTTTGGAAGTAAGAATAGAAAGGCAGATTATTATCTGAATGGTGTCAAGTTAGGAGGAGGGGGAGTTCAACGAGATCTGGGTGTCCTAGTGCATCAGTCAATGAAAGGAAGCATGCAGGTTCAGCAGGCAGTGAAGAAAGCCAATGGAATGTTGGCCTTCGTAACAAGAGGAGTTGAGTATGGGAGCAAAGAGGTCCTTCTACAGTTGTACCGGGCCCTGGTGAGACCGCACCTGGAGTACTGTGTGCAGTTTTGGTCTCCAAATTTGAGGAAGGATATTCTTGCTATGGAGGGCGTGCAGCGTAGGTTCACTAGGTTAATTCCCGGAATGGCGGGACTGTCGTATGTTGAAAGGCTGGAGCGATTGGGCTTGTATACACTGGAATTTAGAAGGATGAGGGGGGATCTTATTGAAACATATAAGATAATTAGGGGATTGGACACATTAGAGGCAGATAACATGTTCCCAATGTTGGGGGAGTCCAGAACAAGGGGCCACAGTTTGAGAATAAGGGGTAGGCCATTTAGAACGGAGATGAGGAAGAACTTTTTCAGTCAGAGGGTGGTGAAGGTGTGGAATTCTCTGCCTCAGAAGGCAGTGGAGGCCAGTTCGTTGGATGCTTTCAAGAGAGAGCTGGATAGAGCTCTTAAGGATAGCGGAGTGAGGGGGTATGGGGAGAAGGCAGGAACGGGGTACTGATTGAGAGTGATCAGCCATGATCGCATTGAATGGCGGTGCTGGCTCGAAGGGCTGAATGGCCTACTCCTGCACCTATTGTCTATTGTCTATTGCCCCACACATATTCTACTACTCACCAAAATCAAAAAATCCCTCTTGATAGGGTTAGGTCAAATCAATGTTTATTGTGCCAATAATTTTGCTCGAATGAATTCTCATACCTTTTTGTCCTTCATGTTCTTTCTGTCCTTCAGTGAGCTCCTCAGAAGTGGCTAAACCATTGACCAGTTTCTGCTGAACAGAGGGAGGTGGCGTAGGAGGCAGCGAAGAAGGTGGCGTTGGTGGGTTACTCAGATTGTTCTGCTGAAGACGGAGAGAAGAATTAATCCACTTAATGCCAGAAAATTGAAGGAGATGACCTTGAATTCAAGGTCCAAACCAATGTAACTTTCTTTTGAAAGTTATAAAGCAGCAAATATCCGCAAGATATTCTTCCACAAACATGTACAGAACACAACAAATGCATACAATTAAGACAGCATTATGAAATAATTTGTGGACACAAAAAGCTGGAGTAACTCAGCGGGACAGGCAACATCTCTGGAGAGAAGGACTGGGTGACGTCTCGGGTCGAGACCCTTCTTCAGACTGGTTAGGGATAAAGGAAACAAAAGATATAGATGGTGATGTGGAGAGATAAAGAACAATGAATGAAAGATATGCAAAAAAAATAACGATGATAAAGGAAACAGGCCATTGTAAGGTGTTTGTAGGGTGAAAATGAAAATTATTATTATTATTATTATAAAATGAGAAGCTAGTGCGACTTGGGTGGGGGAGGGATAGAGAGAGGGAAAGGGAATGCCGGGGCTACCTGAAATGAGAGAGATCAATATTCATACCACTGGGCAGCGTAGGTTTACTAGGTTAATTCCCGGAATGGCGGGACTGTCATATGTTGAAAGACTGGAGCGACTAGTATACACTGGAATTTAGAAGGATGAGAGGGGATCTTATCGAAACATATAAGATTAAGGGGTTGGACACGTTAGAGGCAGGAAACATGTTCCCAATGTTGGGGGAGTCCAGAACCAGGGGCCACAGTTTAAGAATAAGGGGTAGGCCATTTAGAACGATGAGGAAAAACTTTTTCAGTCAGAGAGTTGTAAATCTGTGGAATTCACTGCCTCAGAAGGGTGGAGGCCAATTCTCTGAACGCATTCAAGAGAGAGCTAGATAGCGCTCTTACGGATAGCGGAGTCAGGGGGTATTGGTAGAAGGCAGGAACGGGGTACTGATTGAGAATGATCAGCCATGATCAGATTGAATGGTGGTGCTGGCTCGAAGGGCCGAATGGCCTACTCCTGCACCTATTGTCTGTTGGGCTGTAAGCTGCCCGCTGTGTAATATGAGATGCTCCAATTTGCATTTAACCTCACTCTGACAATGAAGGAGACCGAGGACAGAAAGGTCTGTGTAGGAATGGGAAGGAGAAATAAAGTGTCCAGCAACCAGGAGATCAGGTAGGTTCACGCGGGCTGAGCGGAGGTGTTCCGCAAAACGATCGCCCAGTCTGTATTTGGTCTCGCCGATGTATAAGAGTCCACATCTTGAACAACGGATACAGTAGATGAGGTTGGAGGAGGTGCAAGTGAACCTCTGCCTAACCTGAAAGGACTGTCAGGGTCCCTGGACAGAGTCGAGGGAGGAGGTATAGGAACAGGTGTTGCATCTTCTGCGGTTGCAGGGGAAGGTACCTGGGGAGGGGGTGGTTTGGGTGGGAAGGGATGAGTAAATCAGGAAGTTGCGGAGGGAACGGTCTCTGCGGAAGGCGGATAGGAGTTGAGATGGGAAAATGTGGCAAGTGGTGGGATCCCATTGGAAGTGGTGGAAATTTCAGAGGATTATGTGTTGTATGCGACGGCTGATGTGGTGGAAGGCAAGGACTGGGGGGGACTCTGTCTCTATTGCGACTCGGGGGAGGGGGAGCAAGGGCAGAGCTGCAGGGTACCGAGGAGACACAAGTGAGGGTCTCATCTATGATGGGAGAGGGGAACCCCCGTTTCCTAAAGAATGAGGACATCTCGGATGTTCTAGTGTGGATGTTCTTGGGGGCAGATGCGGCGGAGACGGAGGAATTGGGAGTAGGGGATAGAGTCTTTGCAGGAAGCAGGGTGAGAAGAAGTGTAGTCGAGATAGTTGTCTTTGGTATGAAATACTATATTTTTCTGAAGCTCGTCCAGCATACAAAATGTTTCCCCAAAGGTCCTTGACTTGGATGACCAGTATATTCTCAGAATTATTTTTGAGTTCAATATGTTAGACTATTCCTGTCTGCAAGTCTCCACCCACCTATGTTCCAGACAGCATTTGCATCACTACTGATTTGTTCATTTGCTTTGACAGAACCAAACTACGTTTTTGGCTCATTGCTTTTATCAGATGCCAACAAACAAGATTTAACTTTGGAAGGCAACAGAAAACGCTCTGTCAGAGACTTAATTGGGACTTTACAAAGCAGTGAGATAACTAAACAATAGCAGTGACACAATACTTGCAAACACAGGATGAACCCATTCAACTCATCGTGTCCATGCTGGCACCCAGGGGAACAATCCCATTCATCATCTTATTTGCAGAGGTACAGGAAACGTATTCACTCTCACATATCCATCAAGTCCTCTTTAGACTTTAAAGATAAAGCAATTAACCCCGTACACTAGCACTATCCTACACACTAGGGACAATTAACCTACAACCCCGCACGTCTTGGGAATGTGGGAGGAAACCGGAGCACCCGGAGGAAACTCGCGCAAACACAGGGAGACAGCACCCGTAGTCAGGATCGAACCCGGGTCTCTGGCGCAGTGAGGCAGCAACTACCGTTGCACCACTGTTTATTATTCGCCGCCAAATTTATTATTCTTTCATCATTTTAGTGCCATTTGGCTGCACTAAAGGGCAATTTATTCCAACCAATTAACCTACCAACACAATGTGTGAGGAAACTGAAACATTCAGGGGAATGTGACCACAGAGAGAATGAGCAAACTCCACACACACAGCACCAAAGGTTGGGCCGGGCCAAAGGGCCCATTTCCAAGCTGGATGACTCAATTACATTTTTCTGTAGGGAAAGTTAGATCTTTTACCTAACTTATCGCAGCAACTTATGCTCAATGCAACCACGAGTGTCATTTCAGTCACAATTACCTTGTAGAGAAGCTGAGAGTAGTAATCTGGAACACTATCCAGCACTGCATTCCCAAATGATCCTTTCAGTTGGTTCTTGTTATTGAAGGGACTGCTCCCAAATGGAGGAAAGAGGCCAAAATTCACCTCAACGGTAGGTTCCATCAAAGGGAGGAGGGACAGTTGCTGGCGGGATAAAAATGATAATAAGGCCCACAATAGAGAGAAGCACATTAACAGCCTTGCATGTAGTCTACACTAATGAACAATCATGTAAATATTTAACATACATACTCTTGCAATCCTTTATGTTAAATGACATTTAATTCTCATATTCTATCTGTCCTTTTCCCCCACTTTTCACTTCGTCAATTTATTCTATTTAGCTTGGTTCTGCCATGAATCTGAACAAGTTCTTCCTGCCCTGTAATTGGTCCCAATACCCCACGCATCTGAATTGCTCCTTCCTGCATTATGCCACTATTCATGTATTAATTCGCCTTACCTTCCTATTTCGGATGACTTTTGAGGTCCTCTGGCTTAATTTAGCGTCAAACAAGTTTGACAATGTTTACAATTTCTAGTTCAACTCTCCCCCCTACAGAGCTTTTGGCACCCTCTCAAAGATGTCCTTTAGAAACAGAAAATAGGTGCAGGAGTAGGCCATTCGGCCCTTCGAGCCCGCACCACCATTCAATATGATCATGGCTGATCATCCAACCTGCCTTCTCTCCATACCCCCTGATCCCTTTAGCCACAAGGGCCACATCTAACTCCCTCTTAAATATAGCCAATGAACTGGCTTCAACTACCTTCTGTGGCAGAGAATTCCACAGATTCACTACTCTCTGTGTGAAAAAAAACGTTCTCATCTCGGTCCTAAAAGACTTCCCCCTTATCCTTAAACTGTGACCCCTTGTTCTGGACTTCCCCAACATCAGGAACAATCTTCCTGCATCTAGCCTGTCCAACCCCTTAAGAATTTTGTAAGTTTCTATAAGATCCCCCCTCAATCTTCTAAATTCCAGCGAGTACAAGCCGAGCCTATCCAGTCTTTCTTCATATGAAAGTCCTGCCATCCCAGGAATCAATCTGGTGAACCTTCTCTGTACTCCCTCTATGGCAAGAATGTCTTTCCTCAGATTAGGAGACCAAAACTGTACACAATACTCCAGGTGTGGTCTCACCAATGCCCTGTACAACTGCAATCTTGGCATCAGGGGGGTACTATGCCATGCAAAGCTCACATGAAAAAGATCAGAGAATTCTCAGTAATTGATTTTGCTGATTTTACTGTATGATCTCAGTCCCAAGATTCCAAGTGATACTACGTTATTTAAAATCATGGACTGATACCTGTTGCAACTGCTTCATGAGGGCATCAGTACTTTTTATTCCCTCATCCTTTTTACTCTTCTTTCGTGAGTTGGTGCCTCTGTCATTTGCTTTTTGTGTCCTTTTCGATTTTGGAGCCAAGTTTTTCTTGCTAATTTCTTGAAATTCCTTTATCTTGCGTTTAAAAAAAAAAGGAAATTAAACTCAGCTTCACACCTCAGCAAATTCACTCAAATACTCCAAAGCACAAACAAAATCCATAAAATCAGGTGTGGTTAAGTTCATTTTTCAGGAGTCCATACTAGATTATTAAATGTGATCCCAACGCAAGAGATGGAAGAGCCAACTGCACTTTTTCATTTCTCTTCATAATTATTTTGAAAGTTTATAGAAAATCTCTATCATTGGATGAAGAGAAAGCTTGAAACTAAAGAAAACGCTGATGTGTGTTTGTGTGTGAGCAAAACAGTAATTGGGAAATGATAATCCGGAGTGAGATAGGAAGGGTCGGTATGGTTACCACAATAGCACATTGGTAAAAGGCTATAAAAGATGAAAATTAACAGCGGTAGAGTTGCTGCCTTGCAGCAAATGCAGTGCCGGAGATTCAGGTTCGATCCTGACGACGGGCGCCGTCTGTACGGAGTTTGTACGTTCTCCCCGTGACCTGCGTGGGTTTTCTCCAAGATCTTCGGTTTCCTCCCACACTCCAAAGACGTATAGGTATGTAGGTTAATTGGCTGGGCAAATGTAAAAATTGTCCCTAGGATAGTGTTAATCTGCGGGGATCGCTGGGCGGCGCGGACCCGGTGGGCTGAAGGGCCTGTTTCCGCGCTGTACCTCTAAATCTAAAAAAATCTTTAAAAATGTCTGAATGCATACATGCAGAGCATTTGAGACATAAAAGACAAGCTAACTGTGCAAATATATTACAATGGGTTTGATCAAGTAACTATTAGAGATGTGGTTGACGGTGACCTCAAGGTTGGGAATTAAAAACAAAAAGCTGCTGATGCAGGAAATCTGAAATGTAAACAGGAAATGCTGAAAGTACTCAGCAGGTTGGGCAGCATCTGCTTGACAAAGGGATGGTAAAGCACCTTATGGAACTCCAGCAGTCTTTCTTGGTGAAGATTCTCCCACAGTGCTGCTAGGAAAGGAGTTCCAGGACTTAGATCCTGTGAGGACAAAGTCAGAATGGTGAGAAACTTTGTGAATCAATGAATGAATGAATGAATAAGTTTATTGGCCAAGTATGTGCATATACAAGGAATGTGCCTTGGGGTGGAGAATATGTAGGGGGTGGCTATCCTATTAAATTAATACCCTTGTTCTTTTTGAGCAGTAGAGGTCGAGTCTGGGAAATGCAAGTGGATCTATCAAACAGGCAGTCGTGCCCTGAATAGTATCAAGCTTTCTGACTCTCCCAGGCTAGTAGGCATGACATGACTGACTTGTGCCCTTCAGATGGTGGAAAAGCTTAGGAGTATGAAGTGAGTCACTTGATGCAGGACATCCAGCCTGTCAACCTGAAAATGACCTTCAACCCCTTTGTCATGAAGGTCAACATGCTGCTGCTTGTTTTCTTTATCACTTGTTGAAGCTGCCTGCTAACATTTTGTGATTCATAGTCTCGAACACCAAGATCTCAGAACTTCACTCTTTGTGGTCTCTCTCCATTTAGATATTAATCCATCTTTTGATTCTTCTTACCAAAGTGCATGATTTCACATTTCCCCACATTTGTCAGGATTTTTTCTCTTTGATTACTTTTCCTTAAATTTGCATTGACTCTCTTAATAATGTTATGATTTTCGACGCATTTAGGGCTGTCCAATTTGCACATTATGGCAGTTGTCAGGCTAATTAGCATATAGTTTCTTTTTTCCTCTCTCCCTCCTTTCTTAAATGGCTATGTCAAATTTGCCACCTTCCAATCTTTTAGAAAATGGTGAATTTTAATGCACCTGCACCTTTTACAGCTACCTCTCTTAAAACCATGAATGTTTGCAGTTGGTTCCAGGGCATTTGTCCATTTCAGTCCCTTAGTTTCTCTAGTTGTTCATATCTAATGATATTAATTACTCTAGGTTAATCACTACCATTGGAGCCTTTGCCCCTTCCATTTTTACCATGAGTATTGTAGAAACACACCTTCTACCAAGACGATAAGCCAAAACAAGAAACAAATATTTGGTTTTTGGTTTTTTTAAATTCCCCACATTAATTTCACCAATTGTTGTTTCTATGGGACTATATTTATTTTTGCTCCATCTCTTTATATTGTTATTGAAGTTTTTAAAGATTATAGAGTCAGGGTTATGCTGTACGGAAACAAGCCCTTCGGCCCAACTCGTCCATGCCGAAAAAGGTGCCATCTAAGCTTGTCCCATCTGCTAGCGTTTGGCCCAAATCCCTTGTTGATATACAAGATTTTTTTAAAAAAGGAATTGCTGAAAATACTCAGCAGGTCAGGCCCCATCAGCGGGAGAAGAAACAGAGTACACTCTCCTCAGTTCTGACAACAAGTGGTGACCCGAAACATTAACTCTACGTTTCTCTTCCTGCAGATGCAGCTTGACCTGCTGAATATTTCCTGCATTTACTTTTTTTTAAATTTTAGATTTCCAGCACCTGTACTTTTCTTGATTTTCAACCTTGCTGACATAATTGTAAACTAACCTCTGTATTTCCCGTTGCACTTTGAAGTTTCCGATCTATCATCACGGCTTTGCTTTCAATGTGTCCTTTCAGAGCTAAGTGTGTTCCATCACCAGTGCGCTGTGCCACAAGCTGCAAGTTCTTAGTGCGCAACAGTTTCTGCAGAAGCAGTTGTCCAGCTTCAGATCTGGGGGCAAGGAAAGACTGGTCCCCTACATTCAAGGCATTGAAGGAGTCAGTATTTAACTCATGTTTTAA
This sequence comes from Rhinoraja longicauda, assembly GCF_053455715.1. Lineage (NCBI taxonomy): Eukaryota > Metazoa > Chordata > Chondrichthyes > Rajiformes > Arhynchobatidae > Rhinoraja > Rhinoraja longicauda. Next base: position 3,672,632 of record NC_135994.1, read on the forward strand.
GGTTCCTTCAGAATACCCACAGCGAATCGCCTCAATGTTTTCCTGTTTCACTAAGTGACCTGCACCTGTTGTGTTGGTGCCTTTAACAGCACCATCCTGTAAGTTAGAACAGCTATCCTGCCTTCCCACGACTTTATGTACACATTCCTCTTGCCCATTTGTTTGATTCAACAGCGATGATTCTGCTCGCAGTCCAGGGTATTCCTCCTTTGTGACTTGAGTTTGGGGGGAAACTGGGAAGTCGAATGTGCAAGCTTTAGTCAACTCGCTTTGTTCATGCGTCTCCATATTCATTCTAGTTTGTGACTCACTGACAGAATTTGCTTTTTCGCCAGTGCCATGTGGTTTCATTGCCGATGCATCAGATTTCGAATCCAATATCTTCTGATGTATTATCCCAATAGGGTTTGCCATACAATGAGTACTTTCTTCAGATTCGTGGCTTTTGAGTACTTCTGATTGTGGCTGTACTATTGTTTCCAAAGTTTCATTTTGTAGTGACACATCTCCCGAATTGTTTTTATTTACCTCAGGATGGAGCATTTGTGAACGACTGCAATGAGCTTGGGCAGATACCAATTCATTTGTCGACCCTGTGTTCTGCCTTGCTTGTTTGTTTTGAATTAGATGGGCCATCTCTTGAAGTTTCCCTCCATGTTCAGCTTTAATTTGCTGAACATAAACCATGCCTGGACGAAGAGGACCCAAACCCATCTGTTGACTGGTCACTTGAACTGGCCGTAGGCCTGGGTGCTGCTGTTGAAACGACGGTGAGGTCATGATGCTTTGCATTCCCTGCCTTGGATCGCCCACTGTTCCATGCTGCTGAGATGTCGCGACACGCACGACTCCTTGTAAACCAAGACCATTATTCTGTTGGAGATTTGTAACAGACGGGTGCACACGTCTCATCAATTGACTTTGCTGAGTCATTGATCTCTGCTGCCCTGCGACACCTTGTTGCATTGCTTGTTGCACTGATATCACTGATCGCGTTTGTAGATTTTGATACATCATACCTGGAGACTGTCCCAGCCCTACTGCGCTCTTAGGCATATTCTGAATCGGTGGCTGGTTACGGTCCTGTCCCATTACGCACTGGGGAGGCAGCAATGATTCCTGCTCCATTGCAATTTGGGCTCGTTGCAGTCCCTGACTCAGTGTACCTGGAGGCGGCTGCTCTTGTTGCTCTTGCTGCTCTCCGCTAATTGTACCTAAACTCTGAAACCGCTGCCCTTGACCCATTGTACCTGGAGACTGCCTCTGGGCCATAAAGCTCTGCAGTTGCAGCTGTCCTTGACTTTGCCCAAATATGCTCTGTGAACGCAGTTGCTGCTGTCCTTGCTCTTGGTTCACCATAGTCTGGGTCAGCTGTTCTTGACCAGACAGGTTCTGTAGTTGTCCTCGCCTGGCTACACCTTGTGTCTGCAGCTGCCATTGTCCCATCAGGCCATGGAGTAGTTGCTGTTGTTGCCCATATCTTACCCCAATCAAGCATTGCTGCTGCTGCTGTTGCTTTGCCTGCCCCATTGCGGCTTGAGATTGAGATTGTCCCATCCCAATTGTGCCATGGGGTTGCTGTTGTGCCATCCCCATTGTACTCTGAATTTGGAGCTGCTGTTGTGCCATTCCAATTACACCAGGAGATTGTGTTTGCTGTTGTCCAACTCCTGCCAGACTGAGCCCCTGAGGCTGCTGACCCATTCCCACAGCTCCCTGGGATGGCTGCTGCTGTACTACTCCGTGCCCCAAAGGGCCCTGATGAGGCTGTTGTCCTGTGCCCAGTGATGGGAGTGGTTGTGCCATGGCGCCCAGGGTCTGGGGATGTGGTACCATGGTGCCGTGGGTCTGTAGATGTTGGACCATGGTGCTCTGTGTCTGGGAATGTTGTACCATGGCGCCCAGGGACTGGGAATGTTGTACTATGGCTCCCTGGCTGTGTGGATGTTGCACCATGGCTCCCTGGCTTTGCGAATGTTGCACCATGGCGCCCTGGGGATGTTGTCCACCGGCGCCCAGGGACTGGGGCTGTTGTACCATGGTGCCCAGAGGCTGGGGCTGTTGTACCATGGCGCCCAGGGACTGGGGCTGTTGTACCATGGCGCCCAGGGACTGGGACTGTTGTACCATGGGGCCCAGAGACTGGGGATGTTGTACCATGGTGCCCAGAGACTGGGGCTGTTGTACCATGGCACCCAGAGACTGGGGATGTTGTCCACCGGCGCCCAGAGACTGGGGCTGTGGTACCATGGCGCCCAGAGACTGGGGCTGTGGTACCATGGCGCCCAGAGACTGGGGCTGTTGTACCATGGCACCCAGAGACTGGGGATGTTGTCCACTCGTGCCCAGGGACTGGGGCTGTGGTACCATGGTGCCCAGGGACTGGGAATGTTGTACTGTGGGGCTCTGGGGATGCTGACCCCCGGTGCCCTGGAACTGGGGATGTTGTATCATGGCACCCTGGGCCTGGGGGTGTTGTCCGTCAGTGCCCGGAGTCTGGGGCTGCTGTCCCTCAGTGGTCTGCGGCCGTTGGCCCACCGTGCCCAGGGACTGGGGCTGTTGTCCATCAGAGCCCTGAGCCTGATGTCCACCGGCGCCCTGCGATGTGTGCTGTTGTCCATCGTTGTCCAAAGGCTGTTGTCTGCCGGTGCCCATGGATGGGGACTGTTGTCCTTGTATCTGGGGCTGTTGTCCGCCGGTGCCCTGGGTCTGGGGGTGTTGCCCATCGGTGCCCAGGGTTTGGGGCTGTTGTCCGGTGCCCTTAGATGGCGGCTGTTGTCTATCGGTACCCTGCGATGGGGACTGTTGTCCGTCGGTGCCCTGCGATGAGGAGTGTTCTCCGTCATTGCCTTGGGTCGGTGGCTGTTGAGTCACTGTGTCTAGGGACGGGGGCTGTTGTTCGTCAGTAGCCAGGGACGGGGGCTCTTGTTCGCCCTGCGATGGGGTGTGTTCTCCATCAGTGTCTTGGGTAGGGGGCTGTTGAGTCACGGTGCCCAGGGACTGGGGCCTTTGTCCGTCGGTGCCTTGGGTCTGTTGTCTGTCAGTGCTTTGGGTCTCGTGCTTTTGAGTCGTGGTGCCCATGGACTGGGGCTGTTGTATGCGGGGGCCTATGGTTTGGGACTGATGTTTGCCGGGACCCAGGATCCGGTGTGGTTGAGTCACGGTGCCAATGGACTGGGGCTGTTGAGCCGCTGTGCCCTGAGACTGGGGTTGTGGAGCCTCAGTGCCCTGGGTCTGAGGCTGTTGTCCTGCAGTGCCCTGGGTCTGGGCCTGTTGCTCGGCCGTGTCCTGGCCCTGTTGTCCGGCCATGTCCTGGGTCTGGGCCTGTTGTCCCGCAGTGCCCTGGGTCTGTTGTCCAGCTATGCCCTGGGTCGGGGGCTGTTGTCCGGCTATACCCTGGGCATGTTGACCCGCAATGTCCCGGGTCTGGGCCTGTTGACCCGCCGTGTCCTGGGTCAGTGCCTGTTGCCCTACTGTGCCCTGGGTCTGGGGCTGTTGACCAGCAGTACCTTGGGTACGTTGAGTTGCCGTGTCCTGGGTCAGGGCCTGTTGTGCTACTGTGCCCTGGGCCTGTTGACCTGCGGTACCCTTACCCTGTTGACCCGATGTGCCCTGGGTTGGGGGCTGTTGTCCCATTGTGCCCTGGGTCTGGGCTTGTTGTCCAACCATACCCTGGGTTGGGGACTGTTGTCCCACCATGCCCTGGGTTGGCGATTGTTGTCCCACCATGCCCTGGGTTGGGGGCTGTTGTCCCAACATGCCCTGGGTTGGCGACTGTTGTCCCACCATGCCCTGGGTTGGCGACTGTTGTCCCACCATGCCCTGGGTTGGCGACTGTTGTCCCACCATGCCCTGGGTCGGGGACTGTTGGCCCACCGTGCCCTGGGTTGGCGACTGTTGTCCCACAGTGCCCTGGGCCTGTTGTCCGCCGGCACCCAGTGGTTGGGGCTGTTGCCCCAAGGTGCCCATGGACTGGGGCTGTTGTCCCACAGGGCCCATGCGCAGAGTCTGGGGCTGTTGCCCGCCGATGCCCAGGGTCTGGGGCAGTTGTCTCGCGGTGGCCTGGCACTGGTGCAGTTGTCCCATTCCCTGCCCTATTGTACTCTGTGGCTGGGATGGCGTTTGCTGACCTATAGTCCCATGGGATTGGGATGGTAGCAGTGGTTGTTGCCCAATCATGCTCTGGGGTGGGGGAGGTTGCAGTGGTTGCTGTGCCATTCCCTGCCCCATTGTCACCTGGGGCTCGGGGGGTGGTGGTTGTGGCTGTGCCTGCTGGCCCATTCCCACTGCAGTGAGGGGCAGATGCTCCTGTTCCTGTCCAATTGCGCTCTGGGTCTGATGATGCTGACCCTGAGTCATTGCACCCTGAGGCTGGGATTGCAGTCCTTGTTCCATTGAGACGAGGGGCTGATGCTGCTGCCTTATGTTCTGTGTGACCATGCCTTGGGATTGATGCTGCTGCTGTCCCTGTCCCACTATACCTGGCAGCTGGTGCCTGAGGACTTGCAGTGGAGTCTGCTGTCCAATTATACCTTGTGATGCTAAGTGTTGTCCCAAAACATCTTGCGATTGCTGCCTCATTATACCCTGCATTCGGGCATGATGGACCATTGTACTTTGCTGCTGACCTTGCAAAGGGGTGGACAGTCGAAGGATGTTGTTCTGCCTGATGACACTTTGTGGGTGAAGCTGTCCTGAAACTGCTTGAAGATGATGCTGTTGCAATGGACTCATTGTTGCCAGCTGTTGACTCTGAGAAATATTCACTTGTTGAGGTCCCATGAGTCCTTGCTGTTGCAAAACAGCATTGGATGTCTGTTGCTGTAAAACTAGATTATGTTGCTGTTGTTGAGAAGCAAGGACTTGCTGTTGACCTGCAAGACCTTGCTGATGTGCCAACTGCTGTGCCATAAGACCTTGCTGAGGCCTTGGAGGTTTAGGTTGATTTGCAAGTCCCTGTTGGTGGGATTGCTGATGTCCAAGGAGGCCTTGCTGCTGACCAATTGGAGGCATATGCGGTTGACTCATCAACCGTAAGTGTTGCTGTTGAGGTGCCAGACTCTGTTGGTGCGGTGCTCCTGGTTGCTGTTGCCCCTGACCAATGTGCGGCTGGGGTAGTTGCTGCTGAGCTGGCTGGTGTTGTGATTGTACAATAATCCCTTGCTGTTGTCCAATGAAGCCTTGTTGCTGTTGGCCCATGAGAGCCTGCTGTGTCAATGTTGCCTTGTTACCTGCAGTATTTTGCTGAGTCGTCGGTTGAAGCTGCCCAATGATATTTTGTTGTTGCAATTTCCCCATGATGCTTTGTTGCTGAGTCGGCCCAACCAGTCCTTGCTGTTGAACAAGCTGCATTCTTTGCAGCTGAAGGTGTCTCTCTTGTATGAGTCTGTTTTCATTCGCAAGTGTCTGAGCAGCAGAATTTCCAGGAAAAAAGCCAGTTGGAGCGGCCGAAGATACAGTTGCTGAGGCAGAAGAATATTCCTGCTGTTGGGTCACTCCTGAGGTTAAGAAAGTTGGTCCTTGTTGAAGTGGCAGTCTTATATTTCCCGTGTGTCCTATTAGTGTATTTGGTTGTTGCAATAATGCTTGGGGTCCAAGGATTGATCCTCCTTGCTGGGCTAATGCTGCCGATAACATGGGCGTTGCAAGTTTGGGCATTACGCGAGGATTCTGGGATGTGGCTGTCCCCACTACTCCCGAGGGAGACGAGGAACATTTCTGCTGCTGTTTATTCCGATATTCTGTCATAAGATTTGTATGTTCCTTTTGCTGTTTGCGGACCTGAAACAAAATTTTTAGAACAACTTGAAATTAATTATACGTTTGTTTTTTAAACAAAAATCAGGATAATTTTATAATAACCGACGTAATCGGCACAAGCTACAATTTAACACTAATTTCAAGGGGAACAATTAATTTTCCAATCAAATTTACATACTTCGAGGATGTAAAAATAATAATTAAAGTTTACCTTCAGCAGTGACAGAGCTCATTCTACAAAACATTGGCAATTTTTTTCTGATTATGGAAACAGTTCTATTAAGGGAAATTTTCATTTAACAATATGTATCTGTTTCTATGGAACCTTAAGCAGGGATTTATTGCTTCAGAGAATAAAAAATGGAACTCGAGACAAAATTGATTTCACAAAGGTACATTTTTCAATATATGCTTGTTCCATATATGGAAAGAATACTGAAGGGCTTCAAAAATACATGGGCAAAGTAATAGCATCCAAACATGCCTTCAAGCATGTATGGTTGTCTCATCACAAAGGTGGTGGTGAATTGGATGGGAAGATAGATGGAACCAACGGTTTTCACACACCTGTTAACGCATTTACAATATTACAAGCAGCAACTACTTAGCAAAAATTATTGGTATCACAAAATACTGGAGTAACTCAGCAGGTCAGGCAGCATCTAGGAGAGAGGGAATGGGTGACGTTTCGGGTCGAGACCCTTCTTCAGGTCTGAAGAAGGGTCTCGACCCGAAACATCACCCATTCCCTCTCTCCTAGATGCTGCCTTACCTGCTGAGTTACTCCAGCATTTTGTGACACCTTCGATTTGTACCAGCATCTGCAGTTATTTTCCTAGCAAAAATTATTGATGAATCGAGGTAACAAAGGAGGATATTGGACAAAGTCAACCTTAGTTAAAAAATAATCTCTCATCTTCTAAACCTTACCTGATCAAGTTGTTTCTGGATTTTACTTTGTTGCTCTGTAACTCGTTTAAGTTTCTCTGCATCTGCCTCGGGGAACTCGCGTCCCGCTTTCTTTGCTGTCCTTTGTTTGGCACATAATGCTTTTCTCGACTTTCTGTGGACCCCAATCTGCTCTTCTAAAAATTTCAGCTGCATCTGAAGCAGCTGCTGAGTGTGAAGCAGCCATTCTTCATATTGGCGGTGCTCTGCCTCATCTACAGCACAAGAACCAAATGTATAATTAGGCAACATGCAAGCCTTAATCACTCTGTGTCCACTTCCCTTGCTCACAGTTGCCTGAAAGTAATTGCTCAAGATGTTAAATTCCGCATCGATAAATGGAGGAAAAAATACATTCTGTTAAGTATTTTGCCAACAGCTTCTAAAAATAAAGTAGAATATTGTTAACAACTCAAGAATAACATTCCCTTATGCAAATCTATGAATGGAACCATTTCCCTGCTGATAAAATTGGAGTGTCAAAGGTGCAACATGTGGCAAAGAGCTTTTAAAAAAAAGAAAATCACATGCTTTGGAATGCAGGAACTCAATGCCTGAATAGGAATACTGCCAGTATATCAGATACAAGTTTTTTTCCATCTTCACTTGGCGTTGGCGCATCTTATTTTTAGTGGTACTCTGACTAGTCTCCGCAAACTGACCAACTGATTAAAGCACATCTGAATCTATAAACCTAGAAATCTGAAATTTAAATAGAAGATACTGGTTGCACTGGTCAGATAGCATGTGGACATGAAAAAAAGGTAACATTTCAAGATAATGATCCTTCATCCAAACTGTTATTTTTCTTTATCCTTGACGAATTTTTCAGCATTTTTCGTGGTTCACATTTCTACAGCTTTGATCTTGGAAGAACAATTGTAATGTGCTAACGGTAATGATATTCTTGCTATTGAGGGCGTGCAGCGTAGGTTTACTAGGTTAATTCCCGGAATGGTGGGACTGTCATATGTTGAAAGACTGGAGTGACTAGGCTTGTATACACTGGAATTTAGAAGGATGAGAGGAGATCTTATCGAAACGTATAAGATTATTAAGGGGTTGGACACGTTAGAGGCAGGAAACATGTTCCCAATGTTGGGGGAGTCCAAAACAAGAGGCCACAGTTTAAGAATAAAGGGTAGGCCATTTAGAACTGAGATGAGGAAAAACTTTTTCAGTCACAGAGTTGTGAATCTGTGGAATTCTCTGCCTCAGAAGGCAGTGGAGGCCAATTCTCTGAATGCATTCAAGAGAGAGATAGATAGAGCTCTTAAGGATAACGGAGTCAGGGGGTATGGGGAGAAGGCAGGAACGGGGTACTGATTGAGAATGATCAGCCATGATCACATTTAATGGCGGTGCTGGCTCGAAGGGCCGAATGGCCTCCTCCTGCACCTATTGTCTATAACTTATCATGTGTCCATTTTCCACCGCAGTTTTTTCCCTCCAACAGCTGGATTGGGGCTCCCCATTAAGGACTAATGGACAAAAGGGGGGAGGCTGTCATTCCATTCTCTGGTGGTGGATGAGAATACAAGCTCAAATAGTAAAAGGCGATGTGCCAATCTGGTGTGGCAGCTGCCATTTGGAAATTAAGATTCACAAACCATTATAACTGGGAATTTTGTTCCAGATCAAAGTGAATTTCCTAGCAACGTGAGAGACCACATTCTTCCCAGAAGATAATAATTCACTGAGAAAAAGACACGTGACAAATCACAGTCAATTCTGACAAGCAGAAATCACAGCTTTGCTGGAAATTTGCAAGATTCTCTCATTAAAATAACATCCAACCTAAACCTCTTTCAAGCTGAAATACCACTGAGTGCCTATAGAACAGAATTAGGACACAAAGTCAACAAATATTATCCGATTGGGTCAATTAGTCCATTGCAATCCTGCACATTTTTCCAGTTTAGGGCTGTTACCATTCTTATGATGTCCAGAAGGTTTAACTTTGCAGGCTTGCCTAGTCACAAAGAAACAATTCACACAGGTTTTGGGAGTGATCCCATGGCAACAAATGTATCTAGTTTTATCTTCATCTAAGATTTATCTAGTTAGGCTTGGTGGCGGTCCAATTAAATTCAATCACAACAGACAGGCAGTTCTAAAAGCTGGTTGCAATTTTGACCCTTGCACATTTTGCTCCCGCCACCCTGAAGCATAAAGATGGTTCAAACAAATGTTTAATGCACAATGTAGACAGTTACAGGCATGTTTCCCCATTGAGTTTAAATCTGGTTGTCAGCTTAAATCAAGAAATGTTGGGCAAATGTATTTGTGCTCGAACAAAGACTCATTCTCTTGTCACCAACAATATCATTTAGGTGATACAAAGCTGGAAAAATCTGTTCAGAGCACTGAAAAGTTGGCCAGGTTGATTTTGCTTGCAGTTATAATAATTACAAGAATTTCTGTACAGGTAAAATATTAATCTAACAGCAGTGGAGATTGTGACATATTTTCTTTCAGCAGAATGCTGGAAAAAGCTGGAAGTCTCCAGTTTCTTTAGAAAAGCTTGAGGCTGGGGATTCCGATTCACATGAATGAGAACATTTTGTAGAGTATAGCGATTCACACAGATTCTGTAAGGCATTACTTGACTCTCAGCAAGTAGCACCTTCTGGAACGTTGCCAAACCTGCAAGTTTTTGACAAGATAAACCTGAACCAGAGAAGGCCAATTTTAAGATTTCAAAGGAGTGTGCCAAAATGTACAACTATTACCCTTTTGCAAAGTCAAGAAACTGCAAGTGACTGCAAAGAGGCAGATGCTCAGATCTGAACTTCGCATCTTCTATTTTTAAGTTGTATCTTTTTAAATTGATATACTTAAATTTCAGTGTTATATTAACAGTGCATAGATTTAAAAGAAAATTTTAAACAACAAGATTTCAAACTGCCACTCAGTTCACTAATAAAGCCAAACACTTACTTACGAACCCCTGGACAAAGGTTGGTGGATTTGGCCGAGTCTGCACCTGTTCACTATTAGTTTCCTGTTGGGAAAATGGAAACCCTGCTCATTAGTAGATTTGGACTTGTGCAAAACCAGATCTATACATTTTGATGATTTCCTGATAAATGAATGCTGAACTTTCGAAATGGGAAACAAACAGAAACCAAGTGAAGCCAAGTGAATACAAGCAGGAAGGAATCAAAAAGGAAGCTTCAACTCCCTTTATACTTTTAAAATGCAAATATGCTCAGGAGTGGATCAAGTTACCTAATTTCAACAACATTGCTATTTTTTAAGTACGCATGTGGAATGACACATTTTAAACTTCAATTAAATGAATTAGTTTTGAAAACTAATGACAAGTTTTGTTAAAACCCTGAATCAATGTTATTTCAGATGCTCGACCTTTACCAATGTTTATTTGGTAAAGTGGCTACTGGTAATCCCCATGTGCCTTGCAATTAATTTTTGCTGAACCCTGGCAAGGGCAATGGGCAAGGTAATAATTGCTGGGGAACCCGAAGGAGTAAAAGCATACACATCATGTTTTAGCTGAACAAAACAAAACACAATTCTCTTACCAACACCCCCCAAAACATCCCCCCTTTCTGAGGATGATAATTCTTTCACTCCTTGCTCGAAAAAATGTGAACAGCCATTTTTCTTATTTTATTTGTCTTTTATTGCTTATTCTTTTCCTGTACTCAACGTATGACTAAGAATATCAAAAAAGTGATGAGCGAGTTTTTAAAGAGAGGTGACATACCTGACTGTTTCCAGGTGGTAATTTAGTCTGGGCCTCATTTGCTCCTGGAGCTCCAGCCAACCTCTGCGCTAATAATGAAACTTGCTGCCTAAGCAACCATAAAAATTGATTAACTGTGAATATTGCGAAGTGACTTTTTAAAATTCAATATTCTATAAGCTTAAATCTGATTTTCACTGAAACATAAATCTAATTCTGGATTACGAAGTAAAATATTTCCATTTGTATTAAATCGGCCTAATCCTATTTTTTATTATTCTGCACAAAATCAAATTAAAACCTACCTATTCATCCCAGGTGCTACAGTGATGTTCCCTTGTGCCATGACCTTTTTAATTCCCTTCAATGCCACCATCTTTGCTTTGGCAATGGGATCCATGATATCATCGGCTGCAAATTTATCCAAATCTACAAAGAAAGAGATTCTGGTAAAACCGTTCAAAATGTAGGTTGTTTAGAACTTTTCAATTTCAAAAATATTCGTTCACCTTTTTTTTTTACATCATCATCCCAGTCATTCATTGGTAAACATTTCCAAAAGAAAGCTAATAATGTGGAATTTTTTAAAATCATATCCTTCAAAGCAGTTCACCGTTTTAAAAACAGATAGTACTAGATAAATTACCAGTCAAAAGCTCGTTAAACAAATAATGGGGGTGAAGGGTGAGGACAGGGTTGTAGTTGTTTCATGTGAACCTTGGTGTTTTGCATAAGTTGTATTTTTAAAAGGGAATACAATTATAACTGGGTTGGGAATGACATGATTCAACTCAACTTTAACCCAAGTTTCAACTTGTGCAACTGAAAAGTAATTGTCAGACTTTGTAAAACCTGCTCAAATTTTGTATCTAATGGATGTGTCTTTGGCAAATCATTTAAAATATCAGATTTCCCACTTCAGGAATTAATCCTGGAGCCATCAAGCACATTTAAATACTGTTATGTTTGCTGATAGTCAAAATCTTTTCAAATTGTGCACACACCAAGTTAAAACATGGGTCCCCATGTCCATTTCACATTGTGGAGGATTCACAATAACTTCCTACTGAATTGATGTTTGGCAATATGTGAAAAAGCATGTAGCTGCCCTGCAACGGAGATAAATAACTGCTGATATTGTTAGATTCCAAATAGGTGTGATAAGAACAAAGCCGACAAGACTGAAAGAAGTGAGAGAGGAGATGATCAAAGTAAATTACCTACCTGGAACCTTCAGTGTTCCATTGGTATTCATCCTTCACATACTGTAGGAGTAAAGCCTAACTTGGTAGTATGAGGAAACCATGCCGGACAATCACATGAGAATGGTGCCCTGGTGCTGCAGGTAGGTGATGCTGCAGGTTATTTTCCTTCCACATTGTATAAAATCCTAAAACTTGCACAACTGCACCAATTCATTTAAATCTGAAGTTAACTGAAACTAGTTAACCAGAATGTTTAGTAAAAGTAGAAAATACAAGGATACATCCCAGGTCAAGCAGCATCTGTGGAGAAACAGTCCCTGCTTCAGGTGGCTTTTCCAGCTCTGAACAGTGACTCACCTGAAACATTAATTGTTTTGTTCTCTCAGCAGATGCTGCTTGATCTGCAGTGTTATGCCCAGCATTTTGATTTTCTGCATCTTCAGCTTTTTTACTTTTCAATAATCAAAAAATTAATTCCTATTCCACCACTTTCCTGCATAGATGAAGGCGAATACACAAATAATGAAAATTGTCCACTGGACAAGGCCAACTAGGACAAGACATTCCTACAAAGAACATTGAAGCTTACCCATGTGATGGTGATTTACGATGGGGGAAAAAGCCTCTGCATAAAGAAATCACAACTGTTGAAAACAATTCACAAAAGCTGCTGCCACTCTTGCTATTTAAACGTGGTCATATTTAGTAAATTTGTAATTCCCGTAAGTGGTATTTTGGACTTGACTTGCTCGAATAGAAACTTGATTGAGAAATGTCCATGAATCAGCCATAAAACACAAACACTATAACTTGCAACCTATCATTCTACCATACAAGATCATCCAACGAGTTTTCATCTTTCTCAAATATTCCAGTTATTTTCACACATAAATTACTGACACCTATATAATAGAAAACAGCAGGGTTTTTTGCATACAGCAGTAAGCTAAAAACACCATTGATAAATTATGTTATTCTCTTTTTTGGCAGATATAAGGAAGAAACACTCATTATTAAGGATAGCGGAGTCAGGGGGTATGGGGAGAAGGCAGGAACGGGGTACTGATTAAGAATGATCAGCCATGATCACATTGAATGGCAGTGCTAGCTCGAAGGGTCGAATGGCCTACGCCTGCACCTATTGTCTATTATCAGATTAATCAGATCTTTTAACAATGAACTCAAACGTCCATTTCGCTATTCTGTTCTGTTATTCATTGTTATTCGTTTTCAAAGTTCATTAATGTGAACTGAAGTAATCACCAACAGTGCCAATTTAAGTGCAAGGAAGAAACCCGTCAACTAAAATATTTCTGGTGATAGATACAAGGATAAATCCATCGAATGTAACTCAGTGAAAGCCTCATTTTAAACAAGTCTCTCTACACTAATGGACTCATCAGTTCTGGTAAAGTTTCACTGCACTTTTGATCAGTTTGCCCAAAACTGTACACAATGTTCTAATTGTTGCCTTAAGATTCTGCCCAGTTCAACATTTTAACTTGTATTTGTATTCTTATCCTAAGATTTGAAAAAATCAAGTATTTAATGTGTCCTTGTCTAAAATCAAAATTGCCACATCTGCTGGTCCATCGACACCTTGAATTGTTTGTATAGCTGTATATTGAAACCACTTTGTTCCTTTCACTTATCTAAAATGTCTATTATTTCATAATCTCCCATTTTGAGATGCAAATTATCTAAGACTTTCATTAAGTCAAAAACAAAACACTCAGAGAGCATTGTAGAAAAATTCCTTTAAATACAAATACATGATCGGGAATGCACAATTGGAAAAATATGATTAAAAGGAATTCAACTGAAACTCATTGGATATGTATTTTTAAATGCAACATTTGCGGGGATACAGGGAATGGATAAGAGAGTAGCATTACATCTCCCAAAGAGACACAAGAGATTATACGGGCAAAAATGCTTCCTCTTGTGCTCCATGACACAAAGGGCAACCTCTTTTGGGGTGTGGTGGGCATTGGGACTGTCCATTAAATTGAAGATGTTCTTGAGAGTTGCAGCGCTCTGTTGATCCAATCCATCTGAGGTGAGATTGCGGGTTGTCCACCAAATTCCTTGCAAAAATACTGTACAAAAACATTACTAACTTTTTCCATTGCCTTTTGTTATTCTTTCCTTTCTCAATATCCTGTAGCATGGATAAGTAAATGGCAACAGAGAAGCATCAAAACAATTGGCAATGGGTTCAGAAAAATGCAGTGAACAGCTGACCCAAAAAAAGCAGTCAACCAGACTACTCATGCCAGCAGTCAAAATAAATTCATATCCTTGGCTGTCATGACCTGGGAGATTAGAAGTCCTACGGACAACAATAGATCAGAAAGAGAAACTGCTCTTGCTGTCAGGGAATTATCCAGAGCACCAATTTCACCAAATCAACAAGTCAAGACCCTCTGATGAAAAACATGACGCTACATATCTCTCCTGGAAGGGCAAATCGGCTAATGATCATTAAATGCTTCATGCGAGTTACTATTGACGCCTTTGCATGTTATACGTTCAGCACAAAGCCGGGTGGTATAAACAAAAGGGTCTTGAGGCCACACTTCACAATCTTGCATTCAGGCTCGCTTCTGCAGCCCGAGGTTCCCAACTGCTTCAGAAGGGCATCTACGACCAAGAGGAGCATAATAACCTGCCTTACAATCACCACAATGAAATGCTTCGAGAGGATGGTTTATGGTGCGAATTAATTCCTGCCTCACTTTTAATTTGCCAATCGCGACAACAGGTCACAGCAAATGCTGTGTCACTGGTTCTCCATTCTGCTCTGCACCATCTGGATATCAGGCACAATGTCAAGCTGTTGTTCATCGACTGCGGCTACATCTCAACACTATTATCTCCCTTCAAACTCTGTCGCTAAGCTCCAAGACATGGGCCTCGGTACCTCCCACTGCAACTGGATCCACATCTGCAGACTTCAATCAGTGCGCATTGGAAACAACCTCTTCTCCGCCTCACTAACAAAGGTACACGTCTGTGTACATAGCCCACTGCTCTAATCTCCACACATCCATGACTGTGTGGCTCAGCACAACTCTAATGCCGTCTACAAATTTACTTACGACAACACCGCTATTGGCCGAATCACGGATATGATGAGCCAGCATGCAGAAGGCAGACAGAAACACTGGAACTAATTGTTCAAATTTCTGGTAGTTAATATCGCGGATGACCCATCCATCGCCCAGCATACAAATGCAATCATGAAGGCGGGGTGCCAACGCCTCTACTTTCTTGGAGATTCAGCTTGTCACTGAAGACTCCCAACAGATGCACTGCAGAAAGGATTCTGACTGGTTGCATTAAACTCTGGTCCATGGTACAGCAATTCGAATGCACAAGGCTGCAGAGGATGGTAGATTCAGCCTAATCTGTAATGGTCATAGCCCTCCCCACCATTGCAAGCATTTATACAGGGCACTGCTCTCATCTGGCAAGAGGTTTAGAAGCCCGGGGTCCCACATCACCAGCTTCAGGAATGGCTACTTTCCTACAGCCATCAGGTTCTTGAACTGACCTGCACAACCCTAATCTTATACCATGGACCACCTCTTGCACTACCATGGACTTGTTTTCTAATTGTGTGGTCGGACTGATGTCTGGTTTTTTGCAATCTTTATACAGTCTTGCAGAATTTCAGTCATTTATGTATAATTTATGTTAGGTGCTGTCTGAGTCTGTGCCTGTGATGCAGCTGCAAGCAAGATTTCCATTGATCTGTAACTCACCATACATGTGCACATGACAATAAACTCAACTTGACATAAATGTGATGTAACATTGAACGCAACAAAAGGTTAAGAGAAACTGCCACTCTGAATTATCAAAATTATCGTTACAGGGAATTTCAGCACAGGATTGGCTAAGGTGTACTTCAGGTTGGGACAGCCTGTTTTGCTTCAGTAAATATGCTAAACAAGGGCTATTGATCACACATGTACTTGGGCAAAATGATAGAAGTAATGGCATATGCAGATCAAAGGTATCACAGAATGCTCTAACTGGTAGGGTCCCAAGTGGCAAACTGGACTATTGGACTACTCCCAAAAATGCCAGAACAAACTAATATTTTCTGTAAACAAGCCTTACAAATGCCAGACAGGGAGGAAATAAAGTTAAAAACATGGTGAAGCCGAGGTTGCAAAAAAAAAAAAGGGAGTATCATCAAACCCAGCTGAACAAGACATGATGATAGGTAAGAAATTAGCAAAGGTACTTTGATGTCAGTTTGCCAGCAAACTATGCAATTTATCCAGAAACAAAACGCACAGAACTAACATTTAATGTAATTGGAAACCAAATAGTCCTTCATATCCCTGACAGCCAAAAGCTCTAATTTCTAGAGCTATAGTTTCTAGAGTGGTGCAGGACGAAACAGGCCCTCTGGCCCACCAAGTCCATGCCAACTATCTATCAAACCCCCACACCAATGCTATATCACTCCCATTTTATTCTCTCCACATTCCCATCAACTCCTCCAAGATTCGACCACTCACCAATATGCTTGGAGCAATGCACAGCAAGCAGCCAATTAAACCACCAACCTGCACATCTTTGGAATGTGGGAGGGAAACACATGCAGTCACAGGAAGAACATGCAAACTCCACAGAGACAGCATCAGAAGTCAGGATCAAATCAGTGTTGTTGTAAGTGCGAGTCAGTGGCTCTGCTCATCCCACTGGCACTACTACTGAATGGGGAAAAGAAAATTCTAAAATATTCTCTGAACCTCCATCTTTAATATAGGAATTGTGATTAATAAGACCACCTTTATAACTGCCTCAAAAAATTCAAGTTAGTCAGGCACGATCTTTCTTTAATAAATCTATGCCGACTGCAGGTGGCTGAGACTCTCACAATTTCTTCCAATAACGCATCAGATGTTCGAATAACTGTCCTAATTACTCGGTGCACCTCTTTCTACAATTTTTGAACAAGAGTTTGGTTCACTGACAATGAACAGAATTTAAAAAACCCGATCAATTGTGAGCATTAAACATTTGCTAATTGGCAGAAAAGTCCGAATCAATTGATCGACAGAATACTACTAACAAAAGCAATTCCAGCATGAGTTGCATTTAACGAAAAATAATTTGTCGATAAAATATTTAGAAAGCTAAGACTAAGATGATCATGTGATGAGAATTTTACAGTACGTTGAAGTTAGCCGTGTGTCCTATGTGCCATGTTTTAACAGATCAGCACCCAAGGAATTTCAAAGAGTAATCAAGCAGAAACATAATAAATCAACGGTGCTTAACACAAACTGAATCGTCTGCCCCACTTCAGCAAGCAGCAAGTATCCTGAATGTGACAATCTCCTACCTGGTGCAGAAATTCAAAGGCCAAGGTATCAGAAGAAATGATGTCACAATTCCCTTGATCTTTTTTTCTCTCCCCCCCCCCCCCCTGAACATAGGGTAAAATGCCTGCCTGTCTTCCACTATAAACTTCCCTTTTTTATTGAATGTTATTAGAACTGCCAATGAATCAGTCAAGCAGTGCAAATGCAAAGGGAAATTATTTAGACATGACCAGGTCAAATTACAGTTGCCTGTCACATAGTTATCACTACAGATTCTAAGTCAAGCTAGATGTTCATTTATCTGTATCTCAAAGGAAAAGGATCTGCCTTGTCTTAATACTGGAGTTCAAATATACCAAGCGGATGGTTTAATTCTGAACTTTCAAAAGCTGGCAAGTCACGCCAAGTCAATCTCATTCCCAGAGACCTGCCTTTCCTCATTCTCCACATTCTACCAGGCTGATTTCAAACAAGAATATTGCACAATATAGGGAAACCCCCTGGCCAACAAATGGCTTTCCAGTATATCATTTATATCGCCTGGTTTGATTTTTACAACTATTTACAAACTCATGGAATATGGAAAATAACCGACAAAAATATGTGTGTCCATGAAAATTAGAGTGTGTCTAATTCCCATGTGTGCAATCATGACTAATAACAGCCCAAAACATCCTCAATTATTTCCAAAGTGCTTTCTTTCAAATTAATTCACGAGAAATGGACATTGCTGAAGGCATCACTTGTGGCCTATTTCTAATTTCAGCCGTTTGCTCAACCATTTTAAAGATCAGTTAAGAGTCAAGCACATTGTTTTGGGATAAAGTTACGTTTCGACCAGACCTTGAGGACATTGAACTATGTAGTAGCATGGTCATTAAATTACATCAAATAACTCAGAGGCCTGGACTAACAATCCAGAGACCAGAATTTAAATCCTAGCATTGAACTTGTGCAATTTAAAATCAATTAAAGATGTGTAATTTTTTTTTATAAAGAGGGACCAGGGGAAGGGGAGAGAAGCAATAAGGCAAGTCTTAATAATATTAAACTACTAGATTGTGGCAAAAAAGCACTTGATCCACCAATGTCCTTCAAGGGAGGAAATCTGGTGATATAAAAGCTAAAAATATTGGAAACACTCAGCGGGTCAGGCAGCATGTGGGAAAAGAAAAACAGTTAATGTTTCAGGTCAAAGACTGTTGTCATCCAGACATGACAATACATGTTATCAGACCCATCAGGGTGGTTGACTCTTAAATTGCTTCGTAAGCCATTATGTTCAAACAATAAATGTTGGCCTTACCGATGTGCCTAGATTGTGAAGAATGAATAAATGCAGAACAAGATCTGCTTAACATGGCATTATAGAAAGAAATACAGAACTGAAACTAGCCTTTTAGCCAAATTAGTCCACACGTAGCGTCAACTGCCATCAACACTAATCCTCAATTAATCCCATTTTATATTCTCTCCATTCTCAACAACTCCTCCCCCACCCCACCCTTGCACACCTCACCTAGGATTCTATCACTCACCGACACACTAGGGTCAATTAACCTCCCAACCACACATCTTGTGGGAGGAAACCGGAGCTCCCTACCTATCCTGCCTATGGACTGGGTGGGCGATTGTAGGAATAGTATCTTGAGAGCCAAAAACACAGAGATCCACCACAATCATAGACAAGCTAACAGGAAATGTCTTGCACTACATCTGCCACTTGTGACATCCTGCACATTTGAGGTTGAGTACAGTGCATTTATTTTTGAACAAACTACACGCAGTATATGTCTACTCCCTCGTAACTGGGGCAAACTCATTCTCAAGACCACAATGCTCACACTTTGTCTTACGTCTGACAGTCCTGCTAACATGATAGTGCCCTAAATATTGCAATACGGCTCCCTGGAGAAGCATTTCAGAAATAATGAATAATCTCAATGCGGCTGCAAATTCCTGCAGGAGGTTCCAATGCGCATGCAGTATTCAGCAATCCATAATCATTGAGAGATGTCTAGAAATGGATTATCGTTCAGAAGCCTGTAAGCAAACCTGGGCTGCAAACAAAGAACTGCAGTTAAGAATGTTTTTTTCATAGCTGCTCTATTGAGGGACGGGAGATCAAAAAGGATCCTGCTTTTTTTCCCTATGCATCCCTGTAAAAATATTAATTTTCTGTCAGCTTCTAGTTTTAATCAAATTTCCATATGTCCTACATCTGCCCCATTAATGAGAAGCTATATCCATCATAATATTAAAGGAAGTCATATTAAATGCAGCTACCAGTTTGTGGACCAATAAATTGAAAGCCATGGATTTGATATTGAGACCAGGGTTAATGATGTGCCCTCTAATCAGGTTTAGCAGACAAAAGGTTGCATAGCCATGAGGCAGTTCCCGAAACTCATGAACATTTATAATAACTGCTGCATGTTTAAGGAGCAAGCATCAATACCACGATCACCAAAGTTTGCAAATGAGAATGGTCGACTGGAAATGTGATTAGCCTGATGTAAGAATCGGGGCAGATGTCCACCCCCTATTCATGAAACCGCTTAGTTAATTTTGCTTTGTAGCATTGTCACGGGCACTGGGAAGGATGCAACCACCATGAGTCAGCTCGAAAACACTATGCAGAGCATAAAGTTTCAAAGTTATTGCTTCACTCGTGTTTATCATCGATTTCTGACCTCTTTTTTTGTTCATAATCACAGTCAAAGGAGCACTTAATAGGTCACTAATGTTGCTATATAATCTAAAGAACAAGAACAATGCCATTAACTTAGTGGCAGCATTGCTGCCTGAAACTCACAGGTCAAGCTTCAGACTACACCCCTGATAGTACCAGTTCAGGTTAACTTCTTACACAATACCCAATATCAGAAGGAAACACCGGTCCCTCATCACAAGTTATTGAAATCCAAAAAAAAACTCCCAATGTGGCCAGCTGAGGCAATATGGACATTCCATAGATGAACCTTTTTTTGCAAAGCATCAAACTTTGAACTTTCTCACTCCAAAAGAAAACTAAAGAACATGTCGTCTTCTCCATACAGCAGCTGAAAGGGACAATATTGTGTTTTGACTCTGTGCTGGCCCATTGAACTTTTTAAAAAACATGCTACAAATAACCTGAACAAACTAGAACAAAAATGTTTAACACTCTCTCATCAATCCTAGACCTGAGGAAACGCCTGTCAACATTTTTGTAGACTAGCATGTGATATGAAGAATACAGAATATACAATTGGGAAAGACGGAAGCGGTACGATGAAACAGTCCCGAGAGGTTCATATGTTGCAAGGGCAATCATTCGAAGCATCACCTTTCTGCAACATCACGGTAACTTTTTTGTGAGCAAACATGACACATGGTTTCCTGAGAGCATACAATAATAGGCAATTCTCCTATAGCATGTGGAGGAGGAAGAATGAAAAATGAACTGGATTGAACCAAATGAATTACTATGATAGATCTGCAATGAATCCAGAACACACACAAGCTCCACTTGTGTATTCAGTTTAGTCGTAGTCATTCCAGAAGGAGAGAGAGCTCTGGTAAGATGCTAATGTGTGTATTTTCTAACATTTTGCAGGTTTTCTTTTTAAATCAGTTGCCTCCATTTGTTAATGGTAATTTCTTCAAATTATTCAATGCTATCAATTTCAATCAAATAGCATTGCAAAGCACAAATAAAATTTGAATAGTTGTAGGTTAACAAAACAGGTTTTAAAAAGGAACACAAAACCCCATCCTAACCTGCTTTCTGCACAACAGCAATTGAAATTAAACAAGTAAACAGTCACTTGCTTTTACATAGCGCATTATCATGTCTCTCAGAAATGTCTCAAAGCACTTCACGTACATTACTTTGAAGCACAGTGATGGTAATTGCAACTGCCTTTTGCGCACCACAAGATCCCTTAAACAGCTTTGAGATCTATGATAGGTTACATTCTACTTTTGGTGCTGATTCCAAGGGGAATATTAGCCAAGACACAGTGACATGGGATTTTTATTGACCACCTGAACAAGGAATCATGAAGACCAGAGCTTGACATTTCTATTACTAATTTAGTGCAGCCACCATTAATGGCCAACCAGAAAGAAGCCTACATTATTTGTAAGCTTGCTCATTACCTACTGTACCTGTATCTGGGAAGAAAGCATTGGCTAACTGTTGCTGTTGCTGCATCACAACTTGTTGCGTCTGCTGCATGATGCCCATTTGCGATACAGCCAACTGCTGAGTTGGCAGTAATTGCGGCGAGGTCAAGTGTTGAGTCTGCTGCGAGGCCACTATCTGCTGTGTTGGATGTTGCCCTGTTGCCACGTGCTGCTGCTGTTGGGACATGGCTACATGTGGCGAGGCTCCAAGACGCTGCTGTGATGCTGTCAATTGTTGCTGCTCTGAAGATGCAAGGGATCTTGGGATCCCCAACTGATGATGCTGTATCACCCCCAGGATATGTGGCTGTGGCAGGTTTAAATTCTGAGGTGGCCCCTCAAGATGCTGCGACTGCTGTGTTGTTGGAAGGTGTTGGGAGAGTCCTGGATGAGTCGGTTGATGTGAAACCTCAAGCTGTTGCTGCTGATGCAGAACTGGAAGGTGGGCCTTTGGTCCTGAATGCTGCTGCTGTTGAGCAGATATACACTGTGATCCTCCCAACTGCTGCTGCTGCTGCTGCTGCTGCAGTTCCAATTTCTCTTGTTCGAGTAAATCATGGAGAAGTAGTGGAAGCTCACTTGCCTCCAAAGAGCTCTCCACTTTGACAAGGTCATCCACAGACCGGCGTTTCGGCTCCATACTGGGCACATGTTGACACATTTCATCAAGTCCAAATTTAGCCAATGATGGCCGAGACTGGACGACCAGTGGCAACTTGGAAATGATCTGTGTTGAAGATGTGCACGGAACACTTTCCAAATCCACATTAGAATGCTCATTGTTGGGCATTCGTGGAGTCCCATGACTACTTGAAGCAACCGTGCCACTTTGAGTAGATGTCTGTGTTCCACTGGAGGGACATGTAGAACTCTGACACAGTGCTACACTTGTGTTGACGTTAAGTCCAGTACCCAGATTGAGTAGCATTGACACGGCTCCTCTCTCATCATCCCCCTTCGGTGGGCTTTCCGGTTTTATCAGAACTGTCTGAGCCGTAGAAATATTCGCAACAAACTGGCAAGCTGAATTTTGGGAAACATTCTCTTCAACCTTCAATACTAAGTCAAGAGTAGGCTTTGGAGAATTATCAGTAGAAGGCGCCCGAGTGGCTGGATCACTGCATTGGCTGTTAGTGCTCGTTTCCGAGATGACATTATTCACTGACTCACAAGTAATCCTATCAGAAGTGGACAGAGTATCTGCAATATCAGATTTAATTTTTGCTTTCTCATTCTCTTCCTCCTTCGCAGTCTTTTCTGTATCAGAGTGGCTGATATTATCAGTCGTACATTCATCAGCTGGGCCAACAGCACTCTGATCAACTAGAATATCCTGATTTTCTTCTGCTTTCTCATTTGCAGATTCTACTAAACGCAGTTGTTCTGTAAATATGTCCTTTTTGTCACCAGTGTCCAGCTCGGGGTCAGTGTAAGCTAATAGATCAAATTCCTCGCATTTCAGAAGGTCATCGAGGTGGGGATCATTGGTTTCTAGGTTATCAAGGTTACCAAGTTCATCATCTGTCTTACTGTCTGGGTCAAGACTCAAATTGGCAAGGTCATCTTCTTCATCTAGCTCTTTAGGGGAATCGAGTTCTTCATCCAAAGCTTTTTCAACTGAATCATCGCAAGAGATCTTTCGAGGATCTAACTCGGTGTGCTCTCTGACTACACTGGAGATGGATGAGACAGAGTTAAGTGGAAAAGGCACCGTGTTATCCTTCAAGGCGTCAGTGCTGCAACTTGGAGTGGACGTTGTAGTCGATGAACTAGTGTGAAATGTCTGTTGTGCTTCACCCTGTACTGTAGATGCCAATGGATCTTTTGTCTGGATGTGCTGATGGGCACTTGATACTTCCACCGAATGAGGTGAAGATGGCAATGGAGCAGAAATATTCTGCTGGGGTAAGAGTGCTATCCCAACTGGTGACTGTGGCAAAGGTGTACTTGGACCTCTTGATATGACCTTACATCCCTGCATTTGATGCACAAATGAACCAATTTCTTGATTTGGTAATGGAAGGCGCGGTCTTGGCTGGGGACCACGCTGTACCATTTGCGTACCAATGGGTAATCGTTGGGAATTGTGCCTCAGTTCTATATACTGAGGACTCACCGGAATTGGAGAAGCTACAATTTGTTGTTGTGCATTTTGAAAAGTGATTTGAGTGGCAATTCTAGGGTTAAGCCCAGCCGTGCTGTTCATTTGCATTGTCATTCCAGGCCTGTTCACATGCAAAGATTCAGGTTGCTGGAAACGGGTCTGCCCAGGAAGCCTTTGTATTAACTGCTGCTGCCACTGTTGCTGTTGGTTAGCTGGTTTGCCTCTCGGGTGGAATCCTTGTGGGTTACCAACACCTTGTTGCCTAGGAAAAAAAACCATTTATTGAAGATACAAGTAATGAAAGGCAGCAGTACATAGTGCCCTCTTTTGAGGCCGCTTTTGAAACGTTGATATGCTGGAGGGGTAGGTGGGATAATAAAGTCTTTAAAAAGTGCAAGTGACCACGAGCACAAAATGCTCTTTAATATTGTAATCCCCAAGATCATCAATATACAGAAATGCATTCAATGAACATGCAATGTCAGCAAACCTTTGAAACCAGAAGTCAGCTGAGCTGTCCCACAACTCCTTTCAAGATCAAATACAAGACCTCATGGCTTGCTGGCTGCACAACATATTCCTTTGGATAAAAGTTACAAATGCTGAATCACAATGCACATAGGAAAATGAACCCTTACAGGGACTGTTTTCCCTGGAACGAAGGAAGCCGAGGGTGAACTTATAGAGGGGCATACATAATCACAGTCTTTCTCTCAGGATAGTGGAATTTAAAACTAGAGGGCCCAGGTTTAGGTGGGAGGGGAAAGATTTTAAGAGGATCTGATGGGCAATTTTTTTCCCCACACAGGGAATGGAGGCTACATGGAATGAGCTGCTAGAGGAGATAGCAGAAGAAAGTACTATTACAACGTTTTAAAGATATTTGGACAGGTACATGGATAGGAAAGATTACGAAGGATATAGATCAACCAAGATTAGCTTAGATAAGCATCTCAGTTGACATGACCAAATTGGGGCAAAGTGCCCGTTTCCATTTGATTTCCACAGAACACCCTTGATTTGTATTTAGATGAAAATGGGTAGCTTGTGGGCTTTACCAAGAATCAATTTTAAAATTCCAGAATGTTGTGATACATTGGAATTTAATATTTTCTAGTTATTAAATCAGTTATGATTGGGCCTCTTACCCTATGTACCTACACGACAGAAGCACTCTTAATGTGAATTAGTGCAGGGATATAATGTACATATGCACATACACTCAGTCATTCAAAAGATAAAATGTATTAATGGACAAATTGAATGGGAATGAATAAAAATAGCTTACAGACGAACACAACAGTCGTAAGCAATTATGCTCGATCCAGCTGAAGAGCATGATGCTTTTTTTTTGTATATGCACAAATAATCACATGCTTTCACCACTATCCTCTACATGCTTTAACAAACTACACGACTGAATCAACCAGTGTGCAGGCAGTGAAGAAAGCCAATGGAATGTTGGCCTTCATAACAAGAGGAGTTGAGTATAGGAGCAAAGAGGTCCTTCTGCAGTTGTACAGGGCCCTAGTGAGACCGCACCTGGAGTACTGTGTGCAGTTTTGGTCTCCAAATTTGAGGAAGGATATTCTTGCTATTGAGGGTGTGCAGCATAGATTTACTAGGTTAATTCCCGGAATGGAGGGACTGTCATATGTTGAAAGACTGGAGCGACTAGGCTTGTATACACTGGAATTTAGAAGGATGAGAGGGGATCTTATCGAAACGTATAAGATTATTAAGGGGTTGGACACGTTAGAGGCAGGAAACATGTTCCCAATGTTGGGGGAATCCAGAATAAGGGGCCACAGTTTAAGAATAAGGGGTAGGCCATTTAGAACGGAGATGTGGAAAAACTTTTTCAGTCAGAGAGTTGTGAATCTGTGGAATTCTCTGCCTCAGAAGGCAGTGGAGGCCAATTCTCTGAATGCATTCAAGAGAGAGCTAGATAGAGCTCTTAAGGGTAGCGGAGTCAGGGGGTATGGGGAGAAGGCAGGAACGGGGTACTGATTGAGAATGATCAGCCATGATCACATTGAATGGCGGTGCTGGCTCGAGGGGCCGAATGGCCTACTCCTGCACCTATTGTCTATTGTCTATTTTGACATTTTGATGCATGCAGATGTTTGTTAAATCACACATACCTGGGAGTGTTCACTTCACCAGCAGGAGAAATGCCTGGTTGTTGAGGCCGACAGAGACTCTCCTCCTGAGGAAATAAATGCTGTTTTTCTATTACCACTGGATTCATTAACCTGCCATTTCCAGAGCCAGGGATCAGACCTCGCAGTCCAGACCGATCCTGCAAACCAAAATAACTTTTAACCCTTAAACTGCAAACATTAAACCTCAACACAAAGTGCTTGTGATGCATTGGCGATAATATAATTTGGCACTGAAATATTGAACTCATTCTTCCCATGGTTTCTTACAAACTATCTTCAAGCTATGGTCCGTTCAGTAATTTTAATACAAGAGTTTCCAAGTGTTCAAACTCAAAGCATAGTGCATTTAATAATTCCAGGGAGCAAATACACGAGGCACATCTAGATGGAGAAATATAGGGACACAGACATAGGGCCAAAACATACATCCATAAGATCTTGCACTAAACAATTCTACAAGTGAAAGCTTCAACCCTTCCGGATGAAGATACAAAGCCTAATCAGATATCAGCTGATGAAGAGATCTACAGAAGACAGCCTTTATTTGGAAAGTTGTTTAAAGTATCAGATACCCAGTATCAGTCAGTACCTGAGAGAGGGGGTAAGGAGGTGGTGCTCTTGCTTGCAGCTCATGAGGCTGACTTGAATTTTCTTGTGACCAATTTGTTGTAGCAGTGCTACTACCACATGCAGCAGCCTGTTCTTTCTCCTGTCGCAAGTTATTCCGTTGAATTTGCTGACGTATCAAAAGCTGACGTAGCCTCTGGCGCTGAAGAAACGCAAAGTATTTTAATTTCAACAAAATTTTCTTCTTTCACACCTGAATAGCAAACAGTTCCATTGCCACGGGTTAACAATGCAACAATAACAGTATTTATCAGCTCAAGGTTACAGAAGTCAGATCTAACTTTGCCAATGCCCCCATCAGCTAGCTGAATGTCCTCAGTTCATGCATCACTTCATGGTAAATTGAGGGTTTTACAAACCAGGATCCAACGCCACTCACAGAACTATGTCAAGTAGCAACATTTTTCTATCGTTGGGTGAGGAAACATTCATTTATGTGGTGCCTTTTGTAACCCCGGGACTATGAAAAACACTTTATAGCTAATTAAGGTTTTCTTAACAAGTGCAGTCGCGACTCTATTGTAGGAAATTAGGTGGCAATCTTTTGCACAGCATGCTTCCGCCAAAAGCAATGTAATAATGACCAGATCATGCATTTTACTGGTTACAGATCATCATTGTCCAGCGGATGATTATTGTCCAGAACACTCAAAACCTGCCTGTTCTGGTTCAAAATAGTGCCATGGGACTTTTAAATCAACCAGAAGGAGCAGGCAAGATCGTAATTTAAATGTTTCATTTAAAATACATCAGCTCAGCACAGTGGAGCAGCTGGTGGAGCTGCTGCCTCACAGCGGCAGCCGGGCTTAATCCTGACCTTGGGAGCTTTCTGTGTGGAGTTTGTATGCTCTCCTTGTGACCACATGGGTTTCCTCCCACATCCCAAAGACGTGTGGGTTTGTATGTCAATTGGCCGCTGTGAATTGCGGCCAATGTATAGGGGGTGGATGAGAAAGTGGCACGACATAGAACTAGGGTGAACGGGTGATCGATGGCAGTGTGGACTTGGAGGGCCAAAGGGCCTGTTTCCATACTGTACCTCTAAACTAAACTCAGATGGTGCAGCAACTCTCACTTACTGGGAATGCATATGCCGCCCAGTATGCCATATGGATACCTATAACTGGTCTTTTAATACTTAAAATTTCACAGTTGCTAGTAGTCTACTGGGATAACATCAGTTAAATATTAAGTAACATGGTAGTTAAGTACATGCACCCACAAGCGAACTCCAATGTTACATATCATTACCTGTCTTTGTTTCTCAAGCTCCGTCTGACTCAGATTTCCTGTTTGTGCTCCCCGGTTGAATGGAAGATCATGCAAATCTCTGCTGGGAGATGCTGGAGTGTGGACCTGTGTGGAACTCTCGCTGCTTCTCTCCGACGGAGATGAATTACTCACTGATCGACTGTTAGAAGTCTGGTATGGGCAATCTTGCTGTAAAGGAAGCGTATCTTGCTTGATCAAGGATGGCCTTAAAGGCATATTGGTGAAAGCTTCATCTCTTGCAACAGATGCTGCATCTTGAGGTCCTGAGTGATTACTGGCATTGAGTTGAGAGCAATGAGCATCAGTTACATTGAGCTGATTTCCCATTAGATGACTCGGTGGAAAATTATTTGTTCGAGGCATTTGTGAAACTGACTGCTGAGAATGGGATTCTTTAAGCATATCTCCGGGTGAAGAAGTGAAAGGAAACTGATTTTGTGGTTGACCGCTGGCGAATGTCTTGGCACAGGGCTCAAAAGTGTGAGGCCTTGGAGACTGAGGCTGCATTACATAAGCTGCTTTTGGATGTGGGTCACTGTGCTGAGAAAACATCGCTGAATGCTGAATGGTAGTACTTGGCACTGGTGAGGATTTAAATCCAGTGTCAACTATTTGGGATCTCTGCGGTTTGTGAAGCTGAGCATAAGGATCTCTTGAAGGTGGCCTTGAGTAAGGATCTGGTGATTGGAATCTGGAAGCAATGGGAGATTGAGGAAATGCCTCATTGGAATGGGGCCTGGGTGTCAATGGTGAACTGCATTGAGACTGTGGACTCATTGGTACCCTGGAGAGAGAATCAGCTGGAAGTGATTTAGGAGGTAATGGAGAGCAACTCTCACTGGATGATGGTCTTGGTGTCAATGAAGATTGATGATATGGGTCAGAAAATGGGGTGGAAGGGGACTGGCGGTACAAATCGGTCTGGGTCTGTGGCGAGACACCCTGAGATTGAGGGTGTAGTTCCTGAGAACGTTGAGTAGGTACTGTAGGTGTTTGGTCCACGTACGATGATCTGGGAGTTAAAGGTGCTTTGAAGATATCTCTATCTCTCCCATCCGAAAGTGACCGTACATTCATATTTGGATCCAACATTGCAGCTCTGTAAAGGGATGCCAAGGAATTTGAACTTAAATCTTGTCTCATAACTCCTGCAAACTGTTCATTTCTTGGATGCTGTGCTCCAATTTCTGTATCTGAAAGTCGCCTTAACTGGTCACTAGTTGGTGATGCCAGTGTTAATGCTTCAAGTGGCTTTGTGTAGCAGTCTGTCGACTGTGACGATCGAAACCCTGGACTTCCTAAAGGCTGATCAATTGTATGGGTATCATGTGATTCACCGAGCATTCTAGATCGGAGGAATGAGTCCGGGGCGAGAGGATGCTGATGATGAGACATCCCTGGCGCGGCAGAGTGTAGCTCTGAAGCGGCAAGTAACTGTGGTCGGCCTGGAACAACAGGGCGAGGTACACTTGACTGGTGATGAGAACTATTCCATGCCGATGCTTGACTTGGATTACTGGAAGACTGAACATTTGGTTCCTGAGGATACGATGATAGTGAATGCCCAAAAGGGTCTTGGGCTACAACCCCAGTCGGAGACTGCATATGCAGTTTTGGGAACAAGTCACTGCTGGGGTCCTTTGGGGATGGGCTGGTTGTCTGCAGTTTGACAAATTCATTAGTCGAGGTAGCAAAAGATTTATTACCATGTAATGAAGCATTCTGGCCTAAACCTTCAATCCTCATTTCTGCTGGGGAACCAGAATTCCCCACAACTAATGCTGCTGGAGTGAGACTGGTGACCGTAGGACTCTGAGTCAGGCCATGCAGATGACGGGGTGGTTTACGATCCTGCTTTGACTCTTGTCTCTCAATTTTTGGCTGCTTGTTACCTTGCATGTCAACCTGCTGCAAAAATAAAGAACAGATTATATTTCATGTTAATCGAGGTGGACCAAGGTGGAAAAAGACAAAGCACGCATCAGGGCATCACAGGCTGCAGAATAAGAAAATAATTTTCAGTAAATGACCAAAAAGCACGACTACAAGGTAGATGACTTCAATAACATCAAGTTTATTTACCTTTTGTGCTTTGTTGATGCGCTGAGCTGCCCTGTTGTCTTTGGCCTTTTGCTGAAAAGCAAGATAGATTCGGAATTAAACAAAATAATATTTTGAGGATCAAAAGAATATTTATCATCATCAAAATCTGTGCAAAAAAGATGCTTTGCAGTTCAAGTCAGCAGAGAGATTTTTATCTGTACAGTGAACATGCCGATGACAATTGGTCTCAAACACTATAAGCATGGGAATAACTCAATTTCCAATCCTACCACTCATGGTCATGACCCACTAAAATCAAGGACACCAA
Source organism: Rhinoraja longicauda (assembly GCF_053455715.1). Taxonomy (NCBI): domain Eukaryota; kingdom Metazoa; phylum Chordata; class Chondrichthyes; order Rajiformes; family Arhynchobatidae; genus Rhinoraja; species Rhinoraja longicauda. The sequence goes on from NC_135994.1 coordinate 3,702,308, forward strand.
TCACATTTTCAAGCTTTTCCAATAAATAAAAAACATTAATTGGACATGCAACGTATTAGCTCATTAATTCCTATAACATATTTTAAACTACATCTTCAAGGTAACAATTTAAAAAAAATAACAATTACTTTGTTTTACTGAAGGAGTTATTAGTGCCAGTGCACAATAATCCAGCTGTGCTAAAACCAATGTTGTATAATATACAGTAGTAACAAACATCGGGGCGTAGAATACAAGTGCAGGGAGTTGTTGGTATAGTCTCATTGAAGAGAACGGATAGATCGTAGACAGGTCTTGCTTCAACTCCCTACTGAACACTGAAAAAGCATGAAAAACTGGGATCACAAAAAGACCCTCTCAACACTTTGGGAGAGATTCTTCCATTCAAAGGGAAGCCACAAGTCTGACTGAGATGAATCACCGTTTGTCTTGATAGGTAGTATTACTGTGCAAGGTGAGAGTGGATGTAGTTTGTCTATGTGATTAAGAGTCTGAATAAAGTGTGCCTTTTGCCATTTGTCGTACTGTGACTCCAGTATATGTAAATATGGAGTAACATAAATTCGTACTGAATAAATGTATTTGTCAAACCATTAATCAAATTTGTTCAGGAATTGAATGTGGGTAATCACATATAGCACCATATCAAAATGCATTTTAGCAAGTGTTCTTCTAATTCCAAAAACACCGATACCTCTGGATGAAACCTCAAAATGACTGAAGGGAAAAGTATAAACTTCCTCTCATTGCTTTACTCAATTACTATGTAGAGTGAAATACAACCAGAACTTTTTTTTTCCCCCTCTCTTTACGTTTGTACCACAAATGTTTACTCTGGTGAGATCTCAAGATAGTGTGCCAGAAGGAGATGAGCACTTACCAGAAATGGTGCTTTATCAACTGCTGGTACTTTCCTCCAAATCTTAGTGATCTGTTTACAACGGCTTGCCCAATCTGAAGAAATTATCACAGAAAAAAAATCAATGACTTTCTACTTACTTAAGATTACCAGGAATTAAAATGATAAGAATTTAAATATTTTAATAATCTATTCCACAACTAAATCTACAGTGAGAATCTTGTTAATGAACTATTTATAAATAATAGTTCACATGCTGGAAATCTGAAATAAACAAACAGAATATGTTGCAAACACTCCCCAGCATCTGTGGAAAGAGAAACAGCCATAGCATTTGCAGTTAGACAGTTCGTCAGAACATCCGATTAAAAGTTTTCAACCTAAAATGTTAACAGTTTTTCTTTCAACTAATCTTATAAACTAGAAATTAGAGATAGCATACCTGGGTAATCCTGTCTCAAGTTAGGGAAATTGATATTTGCGTAGAGAACAGGTGATATGGTTGATAATTCTCCCAAAGCCTCATCTTTTTCCCATCTCAATATACTTCGCTGGTTATACGAAAGTCCATCGCCTTCTCCCTCTGTGGGAGTGGTGGGCGTAGTTGGAGTGGTTGGGGTAGCTGGGGTAGCAGGAGTTGTCCACGGGCTCTGTTGCTCTCCACTGTCTGGGCTGAAAGGAATACTCCTTTCCCTGCACATCAATCAAAGATGTTATTTTATGCATCCTCAATACATTTTGTACTTTACAATCTGTCCAAAATAAACCTATTCTGCAAAGGGAACATAGGCATAGGAATGACAGGTGTTACAAGATTGAAGAATACCATGTTGTATTTTGGACTCAATAGCTGCCACTGATGTGCAAACGGTCACTGCTGTAGCTCTGCGCCTACACCTGACGAAGCAACTGCAAGATGGGATATGATATATCTTTAAGGTGGTACATAATTCAATATTCAGTCATGATTCGTATCTTCCCATTCACCTGGAGCTCCTGGCACTGTTATGAACTCAGCAAATGTTAGAATGAACAGTTCAGAGGGAGGAGCTGAGAACAGTTTGTTTGGGGCACTCACGGCAGATTCTAAGCCAGCGAGCTTGTATCATTTCTGAAATCTGATGATTGGTATTTTCACTGCTAGACTTCAATGAAGCTTTTTAGCCAATGGTGTAAGCAGGGTTGTCAGCACAAACACAGCAGGAAATGATCACCATGCTGAGGTGACAGGGCAACCTTTTAGTGGTTAATTTCAGGAGTACTCCTGCACATTCTTCATAATGGGCTCCCTAAATTTGCACCATTTCTTCATTGCAAGTATATACTCTACAGATACAGCTGGCTGGGAAAAACCTTGAGAAGACACGATGAACATATGACATTACACAATGTTCAATTTGCAAGCTGTTTTCCTTGCTTTTCCCGAGGCTCTTTCTGCAGCACATGTTGGGACTATGATCGGAGAAGCAAAATTGAGCTCTCATAGCAGCTTCAAACCTGTTAATAATCACTAGCATTCTTTGTAAGGAGACCAAAAATAAAATCATGAAAAAAATTACCTGCTTTCAAGAAATGGTGACCGACAGACATTGGGAAAAGACTCTCCTGATGCACATGAAGCCTGTGCCAGCGAACCACCAAGAGCAAGTTGCCCAACAGCTACTGCCCCTCCTAAGAAATATAACAGAAAATAGAATCCCTACTTAGGTCCAAGATGCACAAGGTACACAGAGAAAATAAGTGGAAGTAGCCCAACAAATGTCTTGAGTTGTATGCAGTTTACATTACCTATTGCTTCAGCTACTAACAGCTACTGTGAATTCAAACGTGATAGTAAACTTTCGTTAGCCATGATTGATTGTCCATGACTATCTCCTTCAATTAACATTTCCACTGTGTCCAAATTGTCACTTTGTTCCAGATTTCCGTACTACCAGGAATTCTTCCCAATTTATACACAATTCTCGATTATTTTCAAGTCAATCAAATCATCCTATCGAAGGTATTTAGTCACAAAATGCTGGAGTAACTCAGCGGGTCAGGCAGCATCTCGGGAGAGAAGGAATGGGCAACGTTTCGGGTCGAGACCCTTCTTCAGAAAATCATCCTATCAACTCTTTTTCTCCAAAGCATGTTACCCATGCTTACCAAGCACTGAATAACTCAGTGTCATAATGACTTGTTACTTTGTTTTCTCTTAAGGCCAGCACATCCTTAATGTTGCTCCTCCAATGCTCATATATAATCATCAGGTAAGGAAATAGCCAGAGAGAGGAGTGTACTCAGGAAATATTTTGGGCATGTTAAACTTCCAGAAATATTTATTAGGGTCATACTTAGTTCTTTTTGGGTAGCATGCATGCAAAGAGGACGGAGCTGGAGCTTTTAAATATCAAGGTCGCAAACAGCCACATGGGAGAATCCACCGAGAACTGAAACGTCTGTGCGAAAAGGAAGGAGTTGGTGGCTGCAACAGGGACAGCTGTATATCTATACACTAAAACTCTCGTTTGTTTGTTTGTTTGTTCCTGAACTACAGCCAAATCGGTACACAATAGCGCGACAAATTTAGGCCCACCTTATTCACCGTCATCCCTTTGGTGCTGATGGAAGAAGTTTCATTGAAATCAGTGTTATATTTTAAATGTCATTCACATTTTAAAGTTTAAATCTCTCTCCTAGGGAGGGAGGGAGATAAGGGGGGGGGGGGGTTGAGGGGGAGGGGGAGGGAGGGGAGAGGACAGGGGAGTGGGCAGGGGGTGCAGCACCAATGCAGGGGAGGTTTGGGCCCAACGGGTCCACTTGGTCTAGTAGTTATAAAAATGGCAAGTATACTGAGATGCTTGGAATCTGCAGGGTCTCAGACACATAACCTAAATCCCAGAATAATGAACATGCAGGGGAAGAAAGGGCAAATAGCTAATAGTGTTGCTCCTCATTTTCACTGGGGTGCTAGCAAGTGGCCCAGATAGTAGGGGACTCTTTTAGTGGTACTCCCATTTCATAAAATAATGTATTTTGACAACCAACTATCCTAGCTAAAGCAACCTGCATTGTTAAGACCAAAGACAAGTTCTTTATTTCATATCATCTCAATATCGTCCAAGTCCTTTAAATTCAGGATCTCTTTTACTATCGCCAACAGTTCTCTTGCTCTCCTCTTCCACATTTTAGCAGATAAGGGGACTTTCAAACAGAATGAACTAAGTGCTTGGTGACAGAACAACTGTCAGGGACAGACTAGAGCAAGTGAACAAACGAGCAAGTAAATGAACAGGGAGAGAAAGAAATACAACAGGAAAAGTTGGCAGCCTGACAAAAGCTTTCCCAAGTCTCTGCATTAACCAGCACTAGTTCTTCCCAAACTAGTATTCTATTGAAATATAGCCGTAGGTAGCACTCACACACTAGCTGTATCTTTAATTGTGCATACAATCAAAGGAGAGACAGACTACAAAACCCCTAGGTAGGACATTTAAACTCAGCATTGCAGAACAGCATAAGGGAAAAGGAATAATGTGTTATTCTCTTGCACATTATTCTGATGTGCAAGAGAATTAAAAAGGGAAAAACTCAGTTTGCTGCCAAGTTGTTTGTTTAAATGGAAGATAGACACAAAAAGCTGGAGTAAATTAGCGGATCACTCAGCATCTCTGGAGAAAAGGGTGACTTTTCGGGTCGAGGCTGAAGAAGGGTCTCGACCCGAAACGTCACCTAAACCTTTTCTCCAGAGATGCTGTCTGACCCGCTGAGTTACTCCAGCTTTTTGTATCTATCTTCAGTTTAAACCAGCATCTGCAGTTCCTTCCTACAAATTCTATTAAATGGTCTAATACAGCTGCCTCGTGGTAGCTAAAACCTAACTATGTTAAAAAATACGTATTTATTTTACCAGAAAGAAGAGACTGCTGGCTTAATGAAGGTCTGATGAGTTCTCCTAACCCATGAGAAGTGAGAAGATGACTTTCGGAGACTGTTTTGACACTAGTCAGTGTTGATTCTGGAAGTGGATGATTTCCCTGTGATCCCAGAACATCAGTGAAGAGCTGCTGTACGTCTTTACTCTCCATTTGTGCCAGTTCTGATGAAGAAAGATGTAACATTGAAGCTGCTGCATCAATTAAATTATTCAACATATTCTAAACGTCAACATGCTAGAAACTTAATCAGATAAAAACATATAAATGAATACAATCCTTTGTCACCAACTCCTAATTGGTCCAATGCCTTCTTCAAGAATCAACTAGTTTTCAAAATGAACTTTCACAATCTGCCTTTGGGTGATTAGCATTGGCAAAACAATGCTACAATTCTCCCTCTCAAATACGTGGAAATAATACCTTAGGTACCGTGTCCTGGTGCCATATTCTATGTGGAATAAGTCGAAGAGTAGGAGGAAGGAGGGAGTGGAGCGAGGGAAACTGACCAAAAATTCCTCATTGGCAAGTTTAGTGCCAAGAGCAATAAAGCTTTTATCAAAGAAAAACATGCCAAGGCACTTCACATATTTGTTACCATGCAAACACTGACATCAAATACTATAAAAATAAATACCAAAGAGGTTGGTAAAAAATGCGGTTTAAAGCAAGCCCTGAAAGGAAATAAATACTAAAAAAAACGTAAGTGCTTTCTGGTTGCAGAGGGGTTTGAATTTCAGCACAACTAAAGGCAAAGTCAAAAGGAAATGTTATTTTGGAAAGTGAGGATGGCAAAGGGATATGCAAAACTGAATAATTTATCAAATGCCTTAAAGATTGAATGAGAAATCAAACAGCAGATGGGCTGCAGTAGAAATGGAGTCAACTGAGGTGATGAGATAGAAGCAAACCATCTTAGTGGGGGACAACACAAGATAAAAAGTTTAGCTTCAGAGGTTTATTGAAGTTACATGCTGCCTGATTGAGGCAGAGACCAAGGTTGGGAACGGGAACAGAATTTTTTATAAGGTATCGTAGCCTGTGACTGGAATCAAAGGCAATAACTTTGGTTCACCCTGCACGAACTGGAAGTAAGACTGCCAAACCGTAGACATTCAATACAACTGAGTAGAAAGTGAAATTATATCACATCATTGGCAACTTCAGTTATGGCTCTTTCCAGGGCCAAAGGGGTGATTGGAGAAATTCAAATTTAAAAATATGGAAAGGTAAACAGATTTGGAAGATAACACCACCTTCAAAGACTAGAGGGGGTCATTGGATATAGAAAAGTAGTTTGCAAGGACAGAGGTGTTAAGATTGATTTTTTAAAATAAAGAGAATTTGGTCTTTTTGAAAGAAAGCAAAATCAACATTTGAGGAAACAAAACCATTTATGTCAGTTGGCATACGAGTTATGTTATATATAAGCAAGTTATATGCCTGAATAAGCAAGTTCTAGAAATGTTTAAGGGTCCATATTAGGGAAAACAAGATGGGTTGAGTGAAAGGGAGAGCTAAATGGTCAGGGAAAGAAAAGTAGTTGAAAGTCCAACTCCAGGTGACTTGTCACTTTTAATCTTTTACTTCAGTTTTCTAAAATGTTATATGGACAAATATCAAAACTTTAAGAGAAAACATTGGACTGTAATTCTATACATCCTTAACTTGTAAAATGTAACTTCAACAAAACCCAAAAGCAATTCCAATCCAATCCACTCCAGGATCAGTTTCAAACAAATTCTAATACCTACCCTCTGTTACAATCTTGTCAAGATCAGAGCTGAGGGCACCCTCCACTGGAACATCATTAAAAGCGTGGTTTCGCTTTGAGCTCTCATCAGGATGACTGGATGAAAGCTCATCCGTAATGGATGAGACGTCAATCCCAGCTTAAAGAAAGGAGCACCATAAGTTACTGAACAGAATGTTTGGTAGCATGCAAACAAAATGGAGTTTAAATTTCAGTAACATAAAACAGATGGGAAATGGGAGAAAAATAATATTGAGGATGACTCCTCAAATATTAAGTTAAATATGAATAACGTTTTTTTCCCCAAAGGAAACAACAAAAATAGTTTTAAAAAATGATAAACACCTACTGATGTGGGAAATTAGTCAAATAAAAAATACAAATCCAAAATATGACATGACTGATACTGTTAACACTCACAACAACATAATGGCAGGTTTCAGTCTTAGGCTTGCTTATCAATCAAATTCATTAGCAGTCCTATTTCCACTCAAAATACAAGGTGGAGCACAACACAGCGAGACCCTTTATTCATGGTTGTGGAAACAGACTACGTACGCGCACAACATATTACAACAAACATTGCTTCATGTTAAGTGCAACACTGAAATTTAATGGCTTTGTCATCTTCAGCCCATGAAACGAAGGGAACAAAACTAAAAAATGAACTGCATGTGTAATTTAAAAGGTCCTTTTAGGAAGTGAACTAAAGCTCCCTCAGTGGCTCAGTTGATGAAATCAATGTCTAACAACTATCTAAACCAGTGATCTTGTGTGCTATTGCTTGCTTATAGTTGGAGCAGTATAAATGGCCTCTGTGCTCTCAAAATACCCTAAAAGGACTAAAATAAATACAAGCTAAGGATTTGCTATGAAATAATTTTCCTAATTTTTGTGAGATTTCAATAACAGTAATTAAAGCATGCACAACTTAGATTTCAAGAAGAAATCTACATTTCCCAAATTGTTATAAAGCTAGAAAGAAACTATAAAAATGTATAAAATGAGAATTAAATGTAGGAAATGCTCTAACTAGGTAGGTAAAGCTAACAACGGTACCATGTTCAATTTCTCAATGATTACCTGTCTGGGCAGATCAACTGTAAGTAATCATAAGAGAAAGAGGGCAGTATTTGGCATAGTGACAGCAACAAACATGAGCAATGCACCAGATAAACCCCAATCCTGAGAAATGTTGAGGCAATGCATTTGGGGAGGGCAAATAGAGTACATGACAAATAGTAAAATACAGAGGCATGGAAAAAGACCTCGAGGAGCATGCCCACCGTTTTCTGAAGGCAGCAGGGTAGTTAAGGTGGTGATTAAGAATGCTCAGAAGATACTTTTCTTTTCTTTACTGGCCGAGATACAAAATACAAGGCGAGGTATGGGGCAGGAAGGAAGGACAAAGTGCTCGCACTAACATAGCTTTAGGAGAAGAACCAAAAGGATTTTGCTGGGGCTGGAGAATTTCAGTTGTGAGGAGAGATTGGTTAAGCTCATGTTGCTTTCTTCGGAACAGTTGAAGTTTGGATTTAATTGAGGTGCATAAAATTATGACAGGCCTAGACAAACTTGATAAGACGGACCCAATTTCCTTACTAGAAAAGTCAGTAACTCAGGGACAAAGATTTTTTGGCAGCTGGTGAAATGACAGAGGAAAACCTTTCCACCTTGGAAGTAGAGGAGGTCTGGAATACACTCCCTCAAAAGATGACACCAGCAGAAATATTCAATTGCATTTAAGTACCACTGGGTCAGTACTGTGTTGTAGCCTTTAATGGTTACAGCCCAAGAGTTGGCAGTGGAATTAGACCACATAGCTATTTTTTTGGCCAGCATGGATACCTTGGAATTTCTGATTCCTTTAGAGTGGAACAAGAGGTGTCTACATATCAAGAAGAATGCATTTCATATGTGTGCTATTTCCCAGGAAGGCATCTCAACACCTTCACTCTGAATTAACTCCAATGTCTGCAGACACAAACTTTCACTTGCCAGTGTAACTTATTCCCAGATAGAGGCATTATTTGGAACTTGAGCTTTGTACGCATACAGTTAAATACTGGATTAGCCATCAATTTCTGAAGCTGGAACAAATATGTGAAATATCACAGCTCAGCAACTTCCTTGGGGTAGTAACTAACCAGGATAAATTGTGACTGAACTATCCTTGGTTACTAAATTAAGAGTAGATGCAAGTCCGACATTATTAGTCTCGCCATCGGATCAAATTAATTCTTGTGGAAAAACCTTTTCATACATGACTCTCGATTCTAAACCAAAAACAACCTGCCACCCAAAGGAAAAGTGCACAAATGAAAGCAGTCAGTTCGAGACATACGTTAAAAAAGCTCAGCATGTAAAACAAGGAAAACAAATAACTACCTTAAACATTTTGAATAGTTCCCAAATTATTTCCCTACTTAGACTTTTTCATTTTCATACACCGTTCAGCTTAAATCTCAGACCAGGTTCTGGACCACAGCTGGACATTTTCACGTTACTTTATAGAATACAACAAGCCAATCAAAACGTTCATGAACTATTTCCTATTGAATTGCCCACCTCCAAAAGAGGTTTGTCCTGATAAACACAAGATGGCTAGATTAACAACCAAACCAATGGGTCTGAAGAAGGGCCTCGACCCAAAAATCACCAATTCCTTCTCTCCAGAGATGTTGCCTGTCTCGCTGAGTCACTCCAGCTTTTTGTGTCTATCTTCGGTTTAAACCAATGACCCAATTATATTTTCAAACTACTAGTTATTAAAATTTGCTTTTGGAAAAAAAGTCCCAGTATCAAAACTAATGATGAATCAGATAAGTCCAATTCCTTGTGGAAGTACTTCTTTCATTATAATTCAGTTTGGTTACTGACAAATTTTCATTTTCGAAAAGTTTACCCGATTCGATACTGGTATCCCAGTTGAGCACATTATTTTCATGTAGGCTGGATTTTCTCATCTCCACATGAATTACAAAATAATTTGCAAGTTATTCTGATGGAATACAATGCTTAAAAGAAATCCAGCAATATAGTGAATTTCCGCTGACTATATTATAAAGAATTGAATGGAAGATAGATGTGGTGCCACCATGTCTTAAGGACATTCACAGGACACCAGTCAACACTTTCTATCAAACACCATCAATCGGTATAATTAGCAGAGTTCCAGATTTACACCTGCAACTTTCTTGTAATCTCAATGTTCCAACTCTCTACAGGACAGGTAACAAAATAAAATGGGATTTGCCAACAATCTCAAACAGTGAGATCAACTGCTTGTAGATCACAAAATGCTGGAGTAACTCAGCGGGACAGGCAGCATCTCTGGAGAGAAGGAATGGGTGACGTTTCGGGTCGAGACCCTTCAAGTGTCTCCACCCGAAACGTCACCCATTCCTTCTCTCCAGAGATGCTGCCTGACCCACTGAGTTACTCCAGCATTTTGTAATCTACCTTCGATTCAAACCAACATCTGCAGTTCTTTCCTACACATCAACTGCGTGTACATAGATTAGCTTGGATGCAATAGTATCGACTCTGAAATCTGGCAACATACTTCACTCTGTGCTAATAGTGCTGATCACAATTATATCCCCCTTATAAAAAAAGCTCCCAACCTCCTCTGCTGAATCCACCTGACCCTTCCTGACAAAGTCAAAAGGGTGCCGACAACTTTACTGTAATTCATTTTGAGTGGTCATTACCCAATTAAGTTGTGCAGCCCATTAATATTAGAGCACATCACGGCCAAGTCCAATGGTGAACTCGCCCAAAATTCACTATGGCACACAGGCGGTAGGGTAGATTGATGGTGATCAGCTGTGAGAGGAATGGAACACGACAACTGCAACCCATTTGAAATCAGCCATTTCACCACAGGCAAAGCTTCACATTTTAGATATTTAACAATCACTCCATTTCGTGCGATATCAACGTGGAGAACCATCATAACATTTTTATACAGGAGACTGAAAAAGCTTTGAACAAACTGCCAAATCAGCTGATAAATAAACACCATGGTGCAAAAAAAATCATTGTTTGCACATTTAATACAATGAGTAAAATTTGCACCAATAATCAGTGACAAACTTGTGCATGCTCAGTCTACCAATAATTGCCAAAAGACTCCCATGCCTCAAAAGTTTTTATATTCAACTCACTACACCTTTACAGCCATACAAATATTTGATTAAGTATGAACTATGACGCAGGACAATCTATGTTCACAATTGTTACTTCTGAGATATTTTGTGAATGCAAACTGATTTTGACATGCATTTTACAGACAAAATTTCAGAAGATTTAAGGCAGGAAAGCAAACAAAAAAAATTACGTTCACAATTGCAAAATAATTTTTTTTTTTAGCATTTGACCAGTAACTCGCTGAATAGACTGGTGATGTCACGCAAATATCCTCTATGAAAATGCAAGCAGACATACAAGCACCCAGGTACAAACTACTGATGTTAACACGTGAACACGCAAATAGTGGCGAGAGGGTCTGACTGCTTACCAAAGGGAGAGAGGGAGCTGTCTGCCTGGAAAGGACTGAGATCGAAACCTAAAAACCCAAAAGTACAATAAAAACAAAAGGGTAAAAATGAACAGTAGCAAGAAAAAGCCATTTACTCTTTCCAACCATGAGTCCACAACCATCCCTGTGCGACGACACAGCCCATTCACTGTGCCCAGACCAAACAAGTTTCATGACAAACATCAAAGTGCTACGGAACATTCCAGGGTCTCTACCGTTATCAGTATGTTAGCCAAAAAACTTACATTCTAGGAATAACTGTAGTCAGTGTAGTTAACCAAACTGCAAACAGACTAATATACTCATAAATAAATAAATGGACATGAGCAAATGGGTCCTAGTCTGACATTTACAGTCAAATCATCAGCTAAATGCACATTTACAAAGCCCATAAGTGGATATCCAAGCTGCTGTATTAGCAGTGCAAATAGTAGTCCAAGCTCTACAATCAAATTGATAGAAAGTTGGATGTCGATAACTGTGGCTACAGCCCAATTCAGGGAATTTTCTTCCTGGAAAAGGGTCAATAGTAATCAACTTAAGTTTTAAAGAGATGGAAATGGAAACATCGCAAACAAAGTGACTTTAAAGCAAGATTAAAAGACTGCAGAAGAAAAATATTAATACACAATATTAAAAAGCAGCATAACTTTACTGTTTCAACCACTGCCCTTAAATTATTGCCCAGGAGTAATATATTCTAAGACATAATTATAAATGCAATTGCCTTGTTAATTTTCAACAATGGCAATGAGGATGTTTCATTATGCCCTGTCTTTCCATAGGTACCCACACCATTTCAACAAAGTAGAATGATACCAAAGAGTAAGCAAGAAGACAAAGTCCCCTAGCTCGTTTCTGTGAGCCACAAATAATTGTGAAAACGAGGAAAACAAGGAGCTTGAAAAATTAAAAAATGCTGGAAACTAGACCATCGATTTAAAATGAAATAACCTCTCCGAAAATCAGACATTGCAGGAAGCTTAATTTTTTTAAAGCGCATGCCAATTTTTCACTCCCACTCTGACCCCCTGCATTGGCATAACAAAGCACATCAGAAGCTTGAGAACAACAACACATCTTTCATCTGGGCATGTTGCAGCAACCTTGACTCAATATCAGATTCTACAACTTCAGGACACTCACTTTCTCGGTTTGCGTTAGAACTGTTGAGTTCTGTTGTAGGTCCATCTGTTACATTAACCCAGACTTTCTCTCTGCATTAGCACTGGTTAACCCACTGGGCAGTTCCTCCAGCTCTACATTTTGCAGCTCTTGCATTCCTTTGTTGCTCTCTCTCTCTCTCTCTCTCTTTCTCTAAATATCCTCATTAAAGTCTCAACGGGTTCACTTTATTTAGTTTATCTACACCATGACTGGCCTCATCACACAAGAGATGATCTCTTTTTTCATCCATTTACACCTTCCATTCTCCCTGCAACTTATCGTTTTCTCTTTTCCCCAGTTCTGACAATTTTTTTACTCAAAACATAAACTATTTTTTGTTCCAAGAGGCAGCCTGACCTGCTGAGTGATTTCAGTACAGGTGCTCCACGGCTTACGATGTTTCGACTTGCCATATTTTGATTTTGCGATGGTGCAAATGGCAGCGACCCGGTAGCGAGCCGCCCCTCGCTTCCGGCCATGCATTTCGACTTACAATACTTTCGGTTTCCAATGGGTTTCTCGGAACGGAACCCCATCGGAAGCTGAGGAGCACCTGTATTTTGCATTGATTATAATTTTTTAATTGCTCTGGGAAAATTAGAAAATTGCATAAAACTAGATTAGATCCTCATTTCTAAATTTAAACTGTTTCATGATATAGATTAAATGTGGGAATGCATACTAGGTACTGGATTTCTATCTCTTAAAATATATATTTGCCACTTTCCTGTGGTCCAGCTTCAAACATTCACGGACATTTCTAATGGCCGGCTGCCAAGATAGAACAAACTTAGTACAAACTCTAGTACAACCTGCAGCAAATGGTCCAAGCCATACAACCCAAAACATAGTGCGTAGCTTCTACGTTCCTCCAGTTAATCAAGGGGCATTTAAGGCTGCCTCAAAGTAACTTCACCGAGACCAGAAAACGAATGGATGAAATGCCTGACTTTTATTTTAAGAAAAAGAAACCTTTAAGCCTGCTCTATCATTTATTAAGATCATGGCTAAGCTGACTTGCAACTCGACTCCACATTCCCATCCACCTTCAGTTACATCTCAGCCCCTTGCTTGTCAAGAATCTATCTCTACCTTCAAAATGTTGCCCCTCGTGGAAGAGCATTAAGGGTTCACGATCCCCCAAAAATCTCTGCATTAAATTAAAAATATTTAAAAATAATTTTCAAACCACTTATTTTTAAACGGTGCACAGTTCTACAATTTTTGCCACGAGGAAATATTCTTTCCATGTCTGCATTCAATACACTAGAATAAAGGCTGGCGAAAGGCAATTAACAGAAGTTCTAAGTACATCTTCAAAGAAAGACCAATAAACTCCTGGAAAGCTTGACTGTGTCAGCGAGCATGAAACACATGATGGGCATTTTTATTTCTTCTATATTGATAATGGAACTCAAGACTGTTCAGCATTCACAAAATCTCCACGTAACATATATTTATTTTTAAATTCTTGATATTCCTTTTCATGTTTTGTTATTCATCTAGTCAATCACTAACTTCATCATTAACATAAATATCAAATATGAGAAAGACAAAATATCTTTGGCACTTGGTCAAGGCTACAAGGGTGATTTCAGTGCATTTACAAGCTTTACAGAATGAAAGGTTATCATTGAAATGAGTTTGTTTTATGGGAAGAAATAATTTGAGATTAAAAAGCAGATTGATCAGACCAAATGTACCAGAAACAAAGGATAAGCAAATATACACAAGGCACCCAATGTCAATGTGGAATGGCAACAGGTGCCCCAGGAGTCAGCAGGCAACCAATTTCCAGAGCCCAAGGAGAGGCTTCAAAATCAAATACCAGGCCAGAAAATAGACTTCAGGCCTCACAAGCAAAACTATACCTTCATGGGAAGGAGAATAGAACAGGAAGCAGCAAGTTAGTGAATACTACATGGACAACGTGCTTTTGAAAATGGGAATGTAGGTGTTTGCTAAAGGCGCATCACATTACTCAACTCCCTGAGCCTTACCTTCCTCTGTCCCTCACCTCATCTCTTCCACTTTAGAACTCAACTCTCAACACCTCCACCTTTCTCAGTATTTCTGTTGAATGCTCAATGAATGCACTGCAGGTTAAAGGGCGGGGAATGTAGAGGGGGATGGGGTTGAGAGAAAGAGACAGACACAGAGTTGCAGTGGAGGACTATGGGACCGACAAAAGGTGGATATGAACATTTATATGTACCAATGCATGCAAAGTTCAAACCAATTGTTTAAGTTACCAATAAAAGAGGCAAGTTGAGTGTTCCATTTAGTGAGATGGAAGGTTATAGGAAAAGCTGAGCAGAAGCAGTGACATATATACTCAATGTCATGATGATGAACCTGGGATCAGTAAGTAGAAATAGTGGGGTACCGCAAGGCTCGGTGCTGGAACCGCAGCTATTTACAATATACATTAATGATTTGGATGAAGGGATTAAAAGTACCATTAGCAAATTTGCAGATGATACAAAGCTGGGTGGTAGTGTGAACTGTGAGGAAGATGCTATGAGGTTGCAGGGTGACTTGGACAGGTTGTGTGAGTGGGCGGATGCATGGCAGATGCAGTTTAATGTGGATAAGTGTGAGGTAATCCACTTTGGTGGTAAGAATAGGAAGGCAGAGTATTATCTGAATGGTGTTAAGTTAGGAAAAGGGGATGTACAACGAGATCTGGGTGTCCTAGTGCATCAGTCACTGAAAGGAAGCATGCAGGTACAGCAGGCAGTGAAGAAAGCCAATGGAATGTTGGCCTTCATAACAAGGGGAGTTGAGTATAGGAGCAAAGAGGTCCTTCTGCAGTTGTACAGGGCCCCAGTGAGACCGCACCTAGAGTACTGTGTGCAGTTTTGGTCTCCAAATTTGAGGAAGGATATGCTTGCTATTGAGGGCGTGCAGCATAGGTTTACTAGGTTAATTCCCGGAATGGCGGGACTGTCATATGTTAACCATATAACCATATAACAATTACAGCACGGAAACAGGCCCGTTCGGCCCTACCAGTCCACGCCGACCACTTTCTCTGACCTAGTCTCATCTACCTGCTCTCAGACCATAACCCTCCAATCCCCTCCCATCCATATACCTATCCAATTTACTCTTAGATAATAAAATCGAGCCTGCCTCCACCACTTCCACCGGAAGCTCATTCCACACAGCCACCACCCTCTGAGTAAAGAAGTGACCCCTCATGTTACCCCTAAACTTTTGTCCCTTAATTCTGAAGTTATGTCCCCTTGTTGGAATCTTCCCCACTCTCAAAGGGAAAGCCTACCCATGTCAACTCTGTCCGTCCCCCCTAAAATTTTAAAAACCTCTATCAAGTCCCCCCTCAACCTTCTACGCTCCAAAGAATAAAGACCCAGCCTGTTCAACCTCTCTCTGTAGCTTAAGTGCTGAAACCCAGGCAACATTCTAGTAAATCTCCTCTGTACCCTCTCCATTTTGTCGACATCCTTCCTATAATTTGGCGACCAGAACTGCACACCATACTCCAGATTTGGCCTCACCAATGCCCTGTACAATTTCAACATTACATCCCAACTTCTATACTCGATGCTCTGATTTATAAAGGCAAGCATACCAAACGCCTTCTTCACCACCCTATCCACATGAGATTCCACCTTCAGGGAACAATTCCCAGATCCCTCTGTTCCACTGCATTCCTCAATTCCCTACCATTTACCCTGTACGTCCTATTTTGATTTGTCCTACCAAAATGCAGCACCTCACACTTATCAGCATTAAACTCCATCTGCCATCTTTCAGCCCACCCTTCCAAAAGGCCCAAGTCTCTCTGTAGACTTTGAAAATCTAATATGTTGAAAGACTGGAGCGACTAGGCTTGTATACACTGGAATTTAGAAGGATGAGAGGGGATCTTATCGAAACATATAAGATTATTAAGGGGTTGGACACGTTAGAGGCAGGAAACATGTTCCCAATGTTGGGGGAGTCCAGAACAAGGGGCCACAGTTTAAGAATAAGGGGTAGGCCATTTAGAACAGAGATAAAGAAAAACGTTTTCAGTCAGAGAGTTGTGAATCTGTGGAATTCTCTGCCTCAGAAGGCAGTGGAGGCCAATTCTCTGAATGCATTCAAGAGAGAGCTAGATAGAGCTCTTAAGGATAGCGGAGTCAGGGGGTATGGGGAGAAGGCAGGAACGGGGTACTGATTGAGAATGATCAGCCATGATCACATTGAATGGCGGTGCTGGCTCAAAGGGCCAAATGGCCTCCTCCTGCACCTATTGTCTAAATAGGTGATGGGTCACACATAAGCGCATTGAGGAAATCAGTCCAAACACCACTACCAGTCTCCAGTAGCATCTCCTCCTCCCCAGACTCTTTCACAACTGGACTTGTGTTCTCCATCTCAAAGTCCAAACACTTGATCTACAACAACAAATCTGAAGTTCCTCAAACTCATTTTCTGCAGTTGCACAATTTTAGAATAGTGAAAATACAGATGATCTTTTAGCCAATTTGTGGCAACACTAAGTAGAGCTTTTCTTTTTCAAAAAAAGCAATCGGTGGAGTTATAAAGCTAGAGGTAGCAGAAAGCAAGCAACAAGACCAGTATTACCCCCTCCAAAACAGGTGACGCTGTGAACAGTGCCACCAATTTTGAAATCTGTCTGAATTGCCAGAGTTAAGCTCATACAATAAGCGCCTTGTATGGAAACTGAAAGTGAAGACCCAATAAAAAGTCACTGTAAAGTTTAATCAAAATGTGAAACCAAACCAGACATAAATATAGTTACAATGGAAAAGTAGTAGATTTAAGTGATGCCTTAGTGATTTAAGTGATCGCTGCAAGTAATGGTAGTGCTGTAAAATTAAATTGGTTTATTTCAGACATCCTATTGTCGACAACAAGTGGTGCAATGAAAACAATAGCATGGTGAAGGCATAACAAAGCTCTTTTCAAACTGCTTCAATATTGTGCTTGTGCACCGACTTCACGAGGTTGTAGTTGAGTCTCCCATGAACAGGGCTAAGAATGTAGCTATATTTCCTTGGTCTGCTAATGCCTTATGATCTACAGAAACTCTCCAAACATCTGTAGGGTTTCTATTTGACCAATGTGTGTTACATTCACTTCCCAAAGGATACGTCCCACTACCCCAAGTTTAGAAAACTTAACAACAAGACAAATTTTGGCAGAAATCTGCAAATTCTTTTCTGTAACAATAAAGACCCCTATATTCTGGAAGGATTCTGTGGTACATTGTTACAGTTCAACAGTTTATCATAATTACAATTGTTAAATTGATTGATAATTTATTTAATTTTGAATTTAATTCAAAAGCTTTTGTACTGTACACTTGTTCTCATATTTATAATCTTGAAATCTTATCGGAAGACAACCTGGTTCAGGTTTTACTACAAAGTGCTACCTAAACCCGAAAATGAGGAAAATAGAGCTGCAAGAGCATTCTGTTTAGTCCACAAAAAGAATAATTAAATACAACTACAAAATTAAATATTTTGTCAACGTTTTGACTTACCTATTCCATCTGGCTGAGTTTCTTCAGGTTTAGGTGGGTCATCTGGAATTGGATCTCCATTATGTTCGATGGGGCCTTGGATTGTCTTTGCATCAGGAACTGCCAAAATTAAATGAAAACGGTAGCTTAGCTTAGTTTAGAGATATAGCGTGGAAACAGGCCCTGCAGCCCACACCGACCATTGATCACCCGTACACTAGTTCTATGTCCTACATACAAGGGGCAATTGATAAAAGCCAATTAACCTACAAATTTGCATGTCTTTGGAATGTGGGAGGAAATCGGGGCACCCGGAGAAAACCCACGCGGTCACAGGGAGAATGTACAAACTCCACACAGACAGCACCCAGGGTCAGGATCCAATCCAGGTCTCTGCTACTGCCCTTCAGTAATAGATTTTTAAAAAATATTTTTAACACCAATCAAGAGGGAAATTGAACTAACTGGAATCGGAAATATTTTCCTTCTCAATTTACCAACCAATTGGCAGAACTTTTTATTTGGTGAGCAAAGTAGAGGTACTGCATAATTTTTTTTTTTTTTTTGCATCCTCAGGTGACCGATTAGCATCACCACTTGAGTGATCGGCTTAAGTGGTTAGGATTTATTTAATATTCTTAGAAGATACCATGGTTGTATTTATTATTCAAGCTGATGAAAGATTATCAACTTGAAATGTTTCTTCTGTTTCTCTCTCCCCAAAAGGTTCCTGATCTACTGAATATTTCTTGTATTCTGTGTTTTTATTTTAGATATCCAGCACCTGCAGTTCTTTGCTTTGAAGCAATATATCGTCCCCAAAAAAAGGCACCAATCAGGTGAACTATTCCAAAATAGGTGACGCTGAGCTTTTCTAGTGCTGTTGTGGCTGTACATATGTAAGTGGAAAATCAATATTGCGTTTTCCATCAAACTACAATCTTATGAAATCTTATGGATGGTGGGAAGGCTTTAAGGAGTAAAACACTGCCTCATTATTATCAAAATATGAAGCTTCTGTCCTGGTCTAATATATGGCGTAAGCCACATCTTTGCCCATCCAAAAACAAAACTCAAGAACAGTAGTGCCCTTGACGGTTTCGGGGGAAATAGCCGAGAACTCTTAAGATGGTTATTGCACCAAACAGTGAAATAGTGCAAATGTTATCTGCAAACACACAAGAGCTTCATAATCAAATCATCAGTGAAGAGTCCCACTCATAATTTTATAAGGGAAAATCATCGATGATGATTAAACCCAGAATGATTCCCTATGAAATACCAGCAGAAATTGCTCTGGGGACAGCAATTGGCTTCTGACAACCAAAATACCTCCCTGCAAATCGAAAGTGTTGGATCATTTTCGCTTTAATCCAGTTTTGCTAAAACTCAAATACTGCCTTCATACACTTCCAGCTAGCCTAAACTCTCGTTCAGTATTCAAGCTATTGCATTTACATCTGGAGCCACATAGTTGTGGCAACAGAACAATAAATAGATTATTGATAAGACAGTATTAATTGATGAGACTGCTGTTAAGTATATTTAATTGATAATTAGAAAGTCAAAATAGTAATTGTTTTAGGTTTTTTTTGTTTTGGTTTTGTTCTAAATGAATATCTTGGGAAATGACCCGCCCAAAAGGTTCTGAAATGCAGTCCACTTGCTTACTATTAACTTACACTGAATTTGATCACTGAATGGAACAACACCGAGTTGACATTGAACTGTTAGACAGTTATTTCAAAACCAAAATATTAACTCAGAATTCTAACATTTTACAATCGTTGATCTTTTACTATTCATGTCAATACCCAGAATTGAAATATATTCACAATTAGCAATGACTGTTGCCAAGCCCTCACCCCTCTCCAGGACTCCATCATGCTTTTCATCCGTTGGGTCCTTCTGCTGAGGTGCTGGCTCCGATTGAGAGGTGCCTTGTGGAAATTCAGTGCTTTCACTGTCAGAGAAACCCTCTGAGCTGAGGCAAACTTTCCGACTGCTGTCCAGCAGTGACTTTCCAAAGAACGCTTCCTGTCAGATATGGAAGGTTAAGAAAAAAATCTCGGCTAACCTACAAATCATTACGGAAAATAAAATGTGTGAACACGTTGAATTAATTTTCATTGCCTAATATGAGAAACCTCAATTTTAAATATGGATGTAATTTACAACAAATGTAAATTACCTACCTTGGGTACTATTATCCCAATAACTAACCAAACGGAGTATCGAGCAGAAACCATAAACAAGATGTTCTAAATCAATTAATCAAGATTTCAACAGAAATTCCCAAAAGGAAGATTTGTAGGTGCATCTTTTCCTAAAATCCCACATCATCCTGATTTGGACATGCATGGTTGTTTCTTCTTCGCTGCTGGGTCAAAATCTTGGAGCTTTACCACAGGGATTGAATGCTGCAGTTTAAAACAACAGCTCAGCAGCTCATCAAGGGTAATTTTGGATGGGCAATAAACAGCAACCTTGCCAGCAACATTCAAACTCAGGAACAGATAAAAACCTGGAGTCAGAGTACAGACTTACATTAGAGTTTAGGATAAAGATGTCAGATGAAATGAACCATTCTCTAACCTACCTCGTAGATAGGTGCTACCTATTTTGGCCCACACCTCCTTTACTCCATTTACCTTCTTCATTCATATGAACAATTCTATTTGAATTCCTCCAAATAAGATGTCTGGAGATCTTACTCATAAAATTCTATGTCATTTAACAAAAAAAAACCCAAAAAAATGGGTGGGGAAAAGATCATCTTAAACTCTTCAAATAGCAGAATTGTCCATATTCTTGTCCATATTCAAAGTTAACTTGGAAATGAAAATAAATAGCTGGATCAAAACCTGACTAGAAATGATGTAGGACAGAGAAGGTGACTAATAATGGATTTAAACCAGAGGAGGAAGACGGCAAACAGAAAAAAAAGGGGTAGCAGATGGAATCCAACTCAGCTATAACCTGACCAACCAGCCAGTTGTAGTGCTGCAACATGAAGTCTCATGTTAGTCTAATCCCTTAGTGGTGTCATCAGTTTAAAACAAGAAAACAATGCTTTATACAATGCTTTGATGCAACTCACTTATAATCATTACATTCGCTGGTAAGAACAATTTTGCATATAAATACCGAGATACGCAAATATTAATACAAAGTTAATAAAGAGATGCAATTAATAAGCAATACAATAGAAAATGCACAATAGCCACTACAAACAGTATCTAATTAAACACCAATTATAATGCACATATTCATTAAAAATCATTATTCGTGTAAACCACCAAAGTTGCCTCAAACCTGCCTGTGGGATCTTGGTGCACAGAGAATAGCAAATGCATTTGGCAACACAAGTCACAATATTTCAGTTATTCATTGTATGTGAAGTGCTTTGAGACATTTGAGACACATGATAAGATAACAACACTCTTAACACGAAGAGCCTCTGAATTTGGGAGGCGAGCAAGAAAAGTGGGAAAGGAAGTTTTAAAGATTACACAGTACACACAAGACTAAATTAAAATGTACAATTCATGTAACTGTTGAGTCACAGCCTTTTGGGACAAAAGTAAACAGAATGTTAAATCAATTCATGCTATAAATAAATCATTTAGAACACTAGCAGCTACAAAGTCTAGGTTGACAGAACTGAGGATCTGGCAGGATCAAAACAGTGTCCTTTTTGAAGCAGAGTAAATTCCATGAAACCTGCAGGCTACACACAGCAAGGAATTAGACAACGTTACAAGTGCTTCTTAAATGAAGCCGTCTTTCACCACCATCACTATTCTCACCAAAGAGTAACAAAAATGTGTGCATCATCTCTTTGACTATGATCTCCTGATTACCTTTAATAACATATAGTAATCGTCCTCAATTAAGAACATTTAAAGTTTAGGTAAAAAGGCATCTGAAATCAGAGTAGCACCTTTGCCTAGGTACAGGTAATTATTTTGTCAAATGGAGTGATCTCCATACTTGGCGCCTCAACAAATCTAATTTTTATAGAACACACTCAGTTTGCGCAAATGCAACAAGTACTGCCCCTACCCCACGCCGATGTAACTGGCCCGGCCCCCTTTCAACGTCAATGCAGCCACTCGGACTTGATTTTGCGCCAATGCGGCCGCTCAGACTTGGTTTCGTGCCAACGCAACCCTTCAGACTCTGCTTTGCGCCAGTGCAACCCTATAGACTCTGCTTTGCGCCAGTGCAACCTTAGACTCTGCTTTGCGCCAGTGCAACCCTTCAGACTCTGCTTCGCGCCAATGTAACAGCTCAGGCTCTGTTTCGCACAAATGCAACCACTCAGATTCAGTTTCCCGGCAATGCAATAAGACGCAGTTTTGCACCAATGCAACCCCTCAGATGCAAATTTTGCGCCAATGCAGCCGCTAAGACAGTTTTGCGCCAAATGCAACTGCTTGGGTGCTATTTTGCATCAATGCAGCCGCTAAGAGTTTTGTGCCAACGTAACCGCTCCGATGTAATTTTGCATCAATGCAACCGCTAAGATGCAGTTTTGCGCCAATGTAACTGCTCAGATGTAATTTTACATAAATGCAACCAGTAAGACACAGTTTTGCGCCAATGCAACTGCCAAGACAAAGTTTTGCGCCAATACAAACGCTCAGACGCAGTTTCGTGCCAAGACACTGCTCAGTCAATTTTGTGTCATTGCAACCGCTCGGCCTAGATTTGCGTCAATCTAACCACTCAGCCCAGTTTTGCGCCAATGCAAACCACACAACCCAACTTTGCACAAATTCAAACTGCACAGTCCAAATTGGCGCCAATGCATCTAGCCTAATTTTGCACTAATGCACTAAGACCCACTCAACAGCGATGCAACCGGTCCAACCCCCTCCTGTGCCAATGCAACCAACCAGAAAGCCTGAGCGTAAAACGTAAATGATCATGTCCCTTTCACAACAGTACACAGGGTTAGAGCTTTATATGGAAATTTAAAAAATATTTAAAAGGTTATATGAAATGGAATGAAGTATTTTATACTTTCATTGCTTCCCAATCAGAAAAAGACTTAACCAAGAATGCAATTAAGAAAACTGTCGAACATTCACAAGAATAGAAGATAGTACATTTTAGATTTCATTACTGGTGTGACACTATTAGGCTGATTTAAACTTGAAGCAACAATACATTGATGAGGCTCTGGGGTAAAGCTGAAATTGGAAACTTATACCATGATCCTGAATCTGAGCATTTATAAAGACCAATGACCATCAGTTTCAGTTAACAGTCTGCAACAACCAGGAACAAATGTATACTTTGCCCTCATGAACCTGTAATAATGGCATAGAAAGTTAATTTCTCTGATCATACTGCTTTACACACAGAATGTATAGAAATTTGCTGCCAACCTAAAAAGTAGTCAACACATTAAAAGTTCCATAAAATTAAATAATTATAATAGGCTACAACAACAAAACTCCAGAATCAGATCATTGCTCCACCCATATCATTGACATTTTGATTTGTTTTCTTGCTATTGCCATTTATTCATTATTAAAATAGGTGATCAACTGTTCACATTTTGTATGTGTGTGTGTGTGTGTGTGTGTGTGTGTGTGTGTGCGCACGCATGTGTGTGTGCAGGTGCATGATTGCATGTGCAGTATATGCTCTCTAACATGTGAAACTGACAAAATATTAGTTAAGAGATTCTGCTTCCAAAGAATACCAAGATCCAAACAATCAATGTCAAAATCAGTTCGATGTCACCCATTTTAAGAGAGATTGTGCAAGAATCACCTGAAATAAAGCACTGTTGGTTGCAACTAAAGCATTGGAAGGAATTATTTAACCAACGCCAGAGGTTCCATCACAGGCATGAAATTATTGAGGGAGACTTACCTTTTACCTGAATAATTCCACCTGATGGTCTGGCTAAGAATATGACTATGCTGCTCCGTTAATAGTGTGCCAATTACTTTGTAGCTTTGAGAATAACTCAGTTTGTGAAGATCAGCAGCAATAGAAGTAAATAAAATTACAAATATAATTAACCCTAACGTCAAATTCTGTACACTTCCATCCAAATACCTATTAATATTTGATTATGATTAAGAAAACAAATTACATTCACAACATTTTACGAGGAATGATTAAGAAAGAATATGATGCAGAATTGCTAATGTGGCCCTTAAAGGACTTGGAGATCAGACACATGAACAATTCTGGAGGAACAAATCACTTAGCTACAAACTTGGCATCATAGCATATTAATCTTCAAGACATTTTTCTCTGAGAAACGTAGCCAGAGTTGAACAATCACCTATGTGCACAGCAAAATGCCAGTACCTGCAGATATGCTGGAAAGGAATCCTCCAACTTGCTTTTCTTTCGGCGCTGCCGTTTCTTTGCTTTCTCACCTACATCTGGTCCTGCCATAGGTATATCACTGGCACTCTCAGGTGGAAGTTCCATCTGAGTACCTATCAAATCAAGAGAAAATTAGCCATTTTAACTTGGATGGATAACTAAACCATGATAACTAAACCATGATAAGGATTAGGAAAGCTCACCTAACCGCTCTTAAGCAGTGCAAAGCAGCTGTATCATGAGTGCGAGCTACTAATTCTAGATTACCGGGGACCCTTCATGCTAATAGTTCAGTCCCTCACAGTTAAATAAGATTTTAATAACATCTGAAACGAGGTGTAAAAGGTCATCGGTTCTCTTGGTTTAAATAAAAGTAGAAGCTGGTTATACTGAGTCGGATTCTTCTTCAAGGTTCAATCAGAACTTGGAAGGTACAACCACAATATTAAATTGTTGCGGCAATTGGCAGCACTTCCATTCCAGATCAAGGCTTGGGCGCAATTTGCACTAACAATGCAGTACAATCTTGAGCTGGAGCCAAAATGCATCTCTTTTCATGGCTTTTGAAATTTTCTGTGGGCAAGGACATCAAAGCACGAGTGTCCCACAGTTATCTCCAAAGCTCAGAGCTTGAAAACGGTTTTGAGATTGAAGGACTGTATTAGTTGCAGAAACCTTACATTACTCCACTGCTGGCCAGTCTGTGTTTTTCCTAAAGTATAACGTTTTATTAAAATCTAACTGATACAGACTACGGAGAATAAGACCGTCAGCTGACTAAAGTGATTTTATTTTAAAAACTGTGGGTTTCCACCACACCCTCTCTTCCCCTCCCCCCTGTAGGTAATCTTTCCATTAAATTCTAGATAAACAAGTAAGATGGAAAATTAAGCAACCCTTCCATCCTCAGAGGCAAAAATAAGTCAGTTTACAATGCCGCCCATAGATCTGTCTTGGAACAGAGGCTAAATATGTAGTTCAAGTGATTTTAAAACAGAACAAAGCCTTTGGCCTGAAAGAATATTAATTTGTAAAAATCAATTTGCAAACAGCTAAAACTTCATACAAACCATGCAGCAACTCCATGCCTATATTGTTATTAAAGAGATGTAAGCACACCTTCTTCTTTGTTGCTCTCAATATTTGGACAGTCAATGGACATTCCAGGCTGTGTCACAGATATTTTATTCAAATTCTTCATCCGTGACTGCCTCTGACGGACCATAAATCCACCAATTCCTAAAAATTAAAAAAAATCAGAAAAGTGTTTGTTCTCTCTTCTTAATACCATTTACTTTCCCTTTTGTAATTCACCTCTCTTATTTAGCTTCTCTGGTCAAGATATGGTGCAGCAGGCTAAAGACATCCCAATAAACATCAACCAAAAAGTGTAATGGGAACACTTTGTTCAAGCTGCAGCTATGGCATCCTGTCAGCTTCCTTCAGTTGGTTACAACCCATTCCATCAGCACAGTAAGAAGCCATACAAATGCAGCATTTCGATTTGAAATCAAACATTGCTTGCTTCTTTTAAATGAACCGTACAAAAAAAAAAGAAAACTGAATTATGCTATTTGCTTGCAGACTTAAATTAAATTGGGAGGAACAAAGGTATACTGTGTAGGTTGGGCCTTCCCATGATAAGAAATAGAAACCTTAAAAATAAAGTAAGCTATCAAATATACATCAAAGCATTTTAATAAGCTTTTTAACCTGCTTGCAGAAAAATCAAGTTGCTTTGATAAATGGGTTGTGCAACCCGACATGTCACTTACCAGGTCGGTATGGCTTCCTCTTCCTCTTTTTCCCTTCCTCGGATTCTTCACTTGTTTTTCCAGGATTGTTTCCTGCACACATGTCATGTTCCTGGCACACAGGTGCATCAGGTTTTATGTCACATTCTCCTGGTTCCATGGTCACTTTAAAAGAATTAGAACCCAACCGCAAATTACATTCAGTCAATTTAAAAAACAAAATTCAACATGGGATTTAGCACAGATAAGCAACTCCATTTAATTTTTTCTCCCGACTATAAAATCATTGCAAAAGACTTCAATCTGTATAGTAGTATAAGAAAATAACTGCAGATGCTGGTACAAATCGAAGGGATTTATTCACAAAATGCTGGAGTAACTCAGCAGGTCAGGCAGCATCTCAGGAGAGAAGGAATGGGTGACGTTTCGGGTCGAGACTCTTCTTCAGACTGAAGAAACGTCACCCATTCCTTCTCTCCTGAGATGCTGCCTGACCTGCTGAGTTACTCCAGCATTTTGTGAATCAATCTGTATAGTTCTCATCTACATCCACTACATCCAAAGGGTTTTACTATTTTCCTCCCATCAGTTCTTCAATCATCGAATGTTCAAAATAAGTGCTAACTAAACGAAATATTTTTTCGATCTACATATTTCACAATTTGGTTACATTTATCCACTCATTTTCTTGTTTGTCTGTGAATGGTTTCATTAAATTTTTACTCGGCCTCAGCTTCTCCCAAAAGGGTGGATTCAAAGTTGATATTTTTGTCTGGAGGTGTGCTGCTGCAAGATGAATTTGGATTCTGCCATTCGAAATCTTCAATGGATCTAACTTCCAGAATGAGTCAAAGTATGCAAGGGTTTTCAATTAGCTTCCAGTCTACGCTCAAAAAAACGGAAAATCAACTTCACATCTCAAACGTTTTAAAGGCACAATTCAGCATTTCTCTGAATCTTTGTTCCAGAAAAGCAGTGGTTTAACCACACATCTGTTGTAACCCATGTTCCGTGTTCTGTCAACAATGGGGGGGAATATGTCATCTCAATACTTTTGTTTTTAAAAAAGTTAGGCTTTTAAGTTAGCTTAATACCTCAGTGGATGTTTGATGACAATTAGAAAAGCTCAATTCTAAAGAGAAATCCCAATTTCTAAAATTGCACTAGATTACAAGTTTTATAAATAAAAATCGGCGAAAAAAGGTTTAACATTATGGAACAACACAGTTTTCATGGTAACTATACAATCTCTATCTCACCTTTTTCCTCCTCTCCATCGCCTTCTTCTTTCTTTATTTCTATAGATGAACCATCTATACTGACCAACATTGGTTCGCTGCATGGAATTGAAGGTTTGTTCTTTAATTTTGGCTTTGGTCCTTTTTTGTGCGGTGGTGAGAGTACCATACTTCGGAACTGTGACATTCCTGATTCCGTCAGCCATACTCCATCCTGATTATAAAACCGCGGTTCTACGAACGAATATATCAAGTCTACAATAAATTTAGCATAATAAAGAACCAAACAGTGCGAACATGAACTCTTCAACTAAAATAAGTGCTCACCTGGATCCTTCACTTTGATGATAGGTGTAATCACAGGGGATTCACTTCGAACTGTAAATACAAATGAAACTAGGAACCCATGTCAAATACCAAAAACTAAAAACTAGAAATAGCAATCACATGTCAGTAATTCGATTAGCTTGGAGACTAGCCCAATAAAGCAACAAGAACTTTTAACACTACATTAAAATACCCTTCAAGAAACAACATGAAATCCTTTCCATTAAGGGCGGCACGGTGTCGCAGCAGTAGAGTTCCTGCCTTACAGCGAATGCAGCGCCGAAGACTCAGGTTCGATCCTGACTACGGGCGCCGTCTGTATGGAGTTTGTACGTTCTCCCCGTGACCTGCGTGGGTTTTCTCCGAGATCTTCGGTTTCCTCCCACACTCCAAAGACGGACAGGTATGTAGGTTAATTGGCTGGGCAAATGTAAAAATTGTCCTTAGTGGGTGTAGGATAGTGTTAGTGTGCGGGGATCGCTGGGCGGCGCGGACCCGGTGGGCCGAAGGGCCTGTTTCTGCGCTGTATCTCTAAATCTAAAGAATTAAAAGATAGATAAGCATGAAGAATTTTGTGGTGTAATATCCAGTGTATAGGTCATACTGCAATGCAGATTTTTATCACCTGCAAAATAAGGCAATTCCGTATTTTTGTCATGAAGCTGAAGGGAGCAACTTAAAGTTGCAAATACATTAAAAAAATAATTTTAGAACTGCAATCTGGTTCTTATCTCCAAATTAAGTAAAGGATTGTCGCTACATTCCAAGTACTGATCGTGGCCAACACTGTCACTCACCAATCGGACGGACAACAAATGGCTCACATGCAGTACAATCAAAGCCCTCGTCTGCCGCTTGCTCCACTTCCTCTTCTGTGAAAAGATTTTCACAAATTGCATGGACCCACCTGCAAGCAACAATCCAATTATATTTATGAAAACATAATTCAGACAACTGATGCACCAGTCAATCACTTTAAACGTTCCTATTACTCTTTTCATTTAAAATGAGGGTTGAAAGGGTTAAAACCATTTTGCTGTCTCTAAAGTCCATAAAAAGTCTGCACTCTGAGCTCAGTGTTGGCAATAACCTGAGAATAAGCAAGCTTTCACAGTCGTAATATAAATAAATTGAAGCTACCATACTTGGCTAGTATCGGCAGTCAGGCCCTTCACTAAGCATCTGGTCTTCCATGCAATAGAGTTAAGAGGTACCAATAAATTCTGCCAATGCACTCTTTGGGATTATTCATTCAAAGCTCAAGTTCCTTCCCCATCTTCAAAACAGTTATACTCTTCCCCCCCCCACCCCAAAAAAAAATTTGCTGAAAACTTGAGCTATTTGCATAAACTTTGCAATTATATTAAACAGAACCAATGGTAACCACAAAATACTATGATATTAATGTAAAAACTAGATAAACAAATGTCTTTTTTATACTAACATTTTATCGTATACAAATTACACACAAAAAATAATGAAATCTGAGCAACGTCAGGGCAATATAAAACTTGGCTTATGAAACTAATGGTACCTATATTTCTCTGGCCTACCTATCACAATGGTGACACTGTATGAGAAGGTCCTCTTCTTCATAGTCTTCATTGCAGCTTGGACAAGTAACAAGGCTGCCACAAGGTGCACAGTGAGTGTAGCTATTCTGCCATTCACAATGAAAACCAGGTGTTGTGGCACCACATTGTGTACAGCAAACACACCTGTATGACAAAGCATGAAGTTAGACTTTCATATTTCCGTAACATACAGAATCATATTTCCTTAACATATGGAAATAAACAGTTGAAACTCCCCAACTCTGATAAGGATGTTCAATTGGCTTTAAACACAACTGATTTAAGGGTTGGGTGGAGGAAAGAATGGAGGGAAACATCCAAGACTGTGGTCACAAATATTGCAGAGTTAACTGTATTCAGGGGGAAAAAAAATGTACTCACAAATAAAAAAATATTTTTGTGTGCTGTCACACCAAAATGAATTTTGCACTCACCACTTGCATTTCCAACCACCCTTTGGCACAGTTTGCAATGGTGGATCCAGACAGTATGTGTGGTAACTTATATCGCAATCATCACACAACAATAGACGAGCAGGATCAGATGCTTTGCCACATGCTTCACACACAATACATTCCAAGCAACGCCATCCTTTGCTCAACATGACTTTTGTGATCTGCAAGACAAACAGCATGATCAGAAAAACAAGGTTTTATACAGCATTCTGATAAAAGATCAGATTAAACTCACAATTGACAGTGTCTGTCAAGAATGATGATTTGAAATATATAATGATGCCGATGATACAGTAAAACTATGTTAATACGGCAGGTTCAAAACTTTAGTGATGCCAGACTATCAACATTTCTGTACTACTCGATCCTATTCGCATTAATACTGCAATACACTTTTAATTCACTATTTTCCACAAGTTATATGTTGGAATGATAAATTTTCCTGTAAATTTTAAGGATGTGCTGGAACTGGAGTCTTGGTGACCAAGAAGGTAGCATAGGGACCAGAGCCCCGATGAGCTATGTGCTGCATCTTTAGGATTTCCGATTTGTCAGATAATGATTATCAGAGTTATACTGTGTTACTCTCTCAATTTTTTTTAACATTCTGGGAAAAAATTACCCTGCATTCTATTCTGAACAAAAATATATATAATCATATAACATATAACAACTACAGCATGGAAACAGGCCTGTCCGGCCCTACCAGTCCACGCCGACCATTCCCCCTGACCTAGTCTCATCTACCTGCACTCAGACCATAACCCTCCAATCCCCTCCTATCCATATACCTATCCAATTTACTCTTAAATAATAAAATTGAGCCAGCCTCCACCACTTCCACCGGAAGCCCATTCCATACAGCCACAACCCTCTGAGTAAAGAAGTTCCCCCTCATGTTACCCCTAAACCTTTGTCCCTCAATTCTGAAGCTATGTCCCCTTGTTGGAATCTTCCCCACTCTCAAAGGGAAAAGCCTACCCACGTCAACTCTGTCCGTCCCTCTCAAAATTTTAAAAACCTCTATCAAGTCCCCCCTCAACCTTCTACGCTCCAAAGAATAAAGACCCAACCTATTCAACCTCTCTCTGTAGCCTAAGTGCTGAAACCCAGGCAACATTCTAGTAAATCTCCTCTGTACCCTCTCCATTTTGTCGACATCCTTCCTATAATTTGGCGACCAGAACTGCACACCATACTCCAGATTCGGCCTCACCAATGCCCTGTACAATTTCAACATTACATCCCAACTTCTATACTCGATGCTCTGATTTATAAAGGCAAGCATACCAAACGCCTTCTTCACCACCCTATCCACATGAGATTCCACCTTCAGGGAACAATGCACAGTTATTCCCAGATCCCTCTGTTCCACTGCATTCCTCAATTCCCTACCATTTACCCTGTACGTCCTATTTTGATTTGTCCTACCAAAATGCAGCACCTCACACTTATCAGCATTAAACTCCATCTGCCATCTTTCAGCCCACCCTTCCAAAAGGCCCAAGTCTCTCTGTAGACTTTGAAAATCTACCTCACTATCAACTACTCCACCTATCTTAGTATCATCTGCATATTTACTAATCCAATTTACCACACCATCATCCAGATCATTAATGTAAATGACAAACAACAGTGGACCCAACACAGATCCTTGGGGCACTCCACTAGACACTGGCCTCCAACCTGACATACAATTGTCAACCATTACCCTCTGGTATCTCCCATTCAGCCATTGTTGAATCCATCTTGCAACCTCACTATTAATACCCAACGATTTAACCTTCTTAATCAACCTTCCATGTGGAACCTTGTCAAATGCCTTACTGAAGTCCATATAGACAACATCCACAGCCTTGCCCTTATCAATTTCCCTGGTAACCTCTTCAAAAAATTCAAGAAGATTAGTCAAACATGACCTTCCAGGCACAAATCCATGTTGACCGTTTCTAATCAGGCCTTGATTATCCAAATAATTATATATATTGTCCCCAAGTATCTTTTCCATTAATTTTCCCACCACAGACGTCAAACTAATAGGTCTATAATTGCTAGGTTTACTTTTAGAACCTTTTTTAAACAAAGGCACAACATGCGCAATGCGCCAATCTTCCGGCACCATCCCTGTTTCTAATGACGTTTGAAATATTTCCGTCATAGCCCCTGCTATTTCTGCACTAACTTCCCTCAATGTCCTAGGGAATATCCTATCAGGACCTGGAGACTTATCCACTTTTATATTCTTCAAAAGTGTCCGTACCTCCTCTTCTTTAATCCTCATAATTTCCATCACTACTCTACTTGTTTCGCTTACCTCACATAATTCAATATCCTTCTCCTCGGTAAATACCGAAGAAAAGAAATTGTTTAATATCTCCCCCATTTCTTCCGGCTCAGCACATAGCTGTCCACTCTGACTCTCTAATGGACCAATTTTATCCCTCACTATCCTTTTGCTATTGACATATCTGTAGAACCCCTTGGGGTTTACTTTTACATTACTTGCCAAAGCAGCCTCATATCTTTTTTTCGCTTTTCTAATTTCCTTTTTAAGATTCCTTTTACATTCTTTATATTCCTCAAAAACCTCATTTACTCCCTGCCGCTTATATTTATTGTATATCCCCCTCTTTTTCCGAACCAAGTGTCCAATTTCCCTGGAAAACCACGGCTCTTTCAAATTATTATTCTTTCCTTTCCACCGAACAGGGACATAAAGACTCTGTACTCTCAAAATTTCACCTTTAAATATCCTCCATTTCTCTATTATATCCTTTTCATAAAACAACAATTTCCATTTCACTCCTTTTAAATCCTTTCTCATCTCCTCAAAATTAGCCTTTCTCCAATCCAAAATCTCAACCCTTGGTCCAGATTTGACCTTCTCCATAATGATATTGAAACTAATGGCATTATGATCACTAGACCCAAAGTGCTCCTCAACACATACCTCCGTCACCTGACCCATCTCATTTCCTAACAGGAGGTCCAACACTGCCCCTTCTCTGGTAGGCACCTCTACGTATTGCTGCAAAAAACTATCCTGCACACATTTTACAAACTCCAAACCATCCAGCCCTTTAACAGAATGTGATTCCCAGTCTATATACGGAAAATTGAAATCACCCACAATCACCACTCTGTGCTTACTACTAATATCTGCTATCTCCTTACATATTTGCTCTTCCAATTCTCGTTCCCTATTTGGCGGTCTATAATACACCCCTATAAGTGTTGCTAAACCTTTCTCATTTCTGAGTTCCACCCAAACAGCCTCCTTAATCGAGCCTTCTAGTCTGTCCTGCCAAAGCACTGCTGTGATATCCTCCCTGACAAGCAATGCAACACCCCCACCTCTTGCCCCTCCGATTCTATCACATCTGAAACAATGAAATCCTGGAATATTTAATTGCCAATCGCAACCCTCCTGCAACCATGTTTCACTGATCGCCACAACATCATACTTCCAGATGTCAATCCAGGCTCTAAGCTCATCCACCTTTCTTACAATGCTCCTAGCATTAAAATATACACATTTAAGGGACCCATCATTTCTTATTCTCAGTTTATTTCTTTTCCCTTCTTTCTCTCCTACATATTGGGTCTGAGTGTTTCCCTTTTCTGCCTCCTGCCTCACACACTGCCTATTAGCTATCTGTGTTTGAGTCCCTCCCCCCAACCGTACTAGTTTAAAGTCTCCGCAGTTATTTTAGCAAATCTCCCCGCCAGGATATTGGTCCCCCTCGGGTTCAGATGCAACCCGTCCTTTTTGTACAGGTCATACTTCCCCCAGAAGAGATCCCAATGATCCAGAAACTTGAAACCCTGCTCCCTGCACCAGTTCCTCAGCCACGTATTTATCCTCCACCTCACTCCATTCCTATTCTCACTATCGCGTGGCACAGGCAGTAAGCCTGAGATTATTACTTTGGAAGTCCTTTTTTTTAACTCTCTTCCTAGCCCCCTGAATTCTCCTTTCAGGACCTCTTCCCTTATCCTACCTATATTGTTGGTACCTATATGTACCACGACCTCTGGCTCCTCTCCCTCCCCTTTCAGGATATCCTGGACACGCTCAGACACATCCCGGACACCGGCACCAGGGAGGCAAACCACCATCCGGGTCTCCCGACTGCGTCCACAGAAACGCCTATCTGACCCCCTCACTATAGAGTCCCCTATTACTACTGCTCTCCTCTTCCTTTCCCTACCCTTCTGAGCAACAGGGCCGGACTCCTTGCCAGAGGCCCGGGCACCGTCGCTGCCCCCAGGTAGGCTGTCCCCCCCAACAGTACTTAAACAGGAGTACTTATTTCCAAGGGGTACAGCCACCGGGGTACTCCCTAGTCCCTGCCTCTGTTCCTTGCCCCCCCTAACAGTGACCCACTTGTCTACCTCCCGTGGTCTAGGAGTGACCACCTCCCTGTAACTCCTATCTATAACCTCCTCACTCTCCCTGATCAGACGGAGGTCATCAATCTGCCGCTCCAGGTTCCTAATACGGTCCCTTAGGAGCCCCATCTCGTCACACCTGGCGCAGATGTGGATGTCTGGAAGACTATCAGACTCCCAGATTCCCCACATCTGACACCCAGAACAAAAAACTGCCCTGGCAGTCATACTCTCCAAACAAAGCCCCGCGCTCAGTTACTAAACCTACCGCCCGGCCGCTACTCCAACCGCTCCAACCGCCCACCCAAAAGAACTGAGTGATCTCCTGGGAGAGGCGAAAAACCGGATAAAAAACCCAGGCCAATTTGGGAAAAAATCCGGGAAATTCCTCTCCGACCCCAAGCTAGGCGATCGAAACTAGTCCGGGAGATCACACAGGTCTTACTCCTTACTATCCCCACACAATCCCCACACACTACTTCCCAAGCAACACAGCTTGGTGCTACTGCTGCTGCTTGCTGCTGCTACTGCTGCTTGCTGCTGCTGCTACTGCTGAATCGACATGAGATTTTACTGTTGTATGATAAGGTGCACGAAAGATTTCCACATTTTTTTGCAAAGATGCACACAGAACAGTCTTTAGTTTGTACCTGTGTGCTACCACTGGATGCATTAAAAAATGAGCGTTTCAGTTGCTCATGTCAATGGATGCAAATATTCAAGCAGTTTATAAAAAAATTAACAAGTTTATTGTATTTTCTCTCCATACCAAAGTCCTTGAATCAAAAGAGGAAGTTTGGTTCATGGTGTACTGAATGATCTCCATTAGAGATGTTCAATGATTTAGTTTTACTTATTTCTTTCATAACTTATTAAAATATGAAAATATTGCTGTCCAAAGGGTGGCCTTATGCTGGCACATCTTTAACCTGCTATGATTTGCTCATCCTTTATTATGCAGAAGCATCTGGCATTAATTGTGAACCACTGGTTAATGTGCAATGCAACAGGTCTTGGGTGCAAAGAATAAATAACTGTGCCTTCATCCTTCTTAAATGTTCAATAACCTCATCACTGCAAATATGACTATCATCTTCTTTTCTCTTCCTCCATACCTTGCTATTGACGCAGTACGGATGATAGCACTGCCCACACTGTGAACAGGCCAACAGTTGTCCTTCTATTCCCCGTCCAAAGCTCCCACATACCACACACATATCCTAAAAAATAACAAAACCACAGCATTACAAATTATTCTTAAGCAATTCCTCTAAAAACACACACACATTTACAATTCTGTAGATATATTACTGAATTAATTACTGCTGATGTATTACTGCTATTTATTGCTCATGTTTATGGGGCGCAGCGGTAGAGTTGCTGCCTTACAGCGAATGCAGCGCCGGAGACTCAGGTTCGATCCTGACTACGGGCGCCGTCTGTACGGAGTTTGTACGTTCTCCCCGTGACCTGCGTGGGTTTTCTCCGAGATCTTCGGTTTCCTCCCACACTCCAAAAGACGTACAGGTTTGTAGGTTAATTGACTGGGTAAAATGTAAAAATTATCCCTAGTGTGTGTAGGATAGTGTTAATGTGCGGGGATCGCTGGTCGGCGCGGACTCGGTGGGCCGAAGGGCCTGTTTCCGCTCTGTATCTCTAAATCTAAATCTAAGAAGTGTGATGTTCCAAAACATTTAAGTGCGATCAAACATTACTGACAGCTGTAGTATAACTGTCGACATTAAATTAACTTATTCGGGAAAAGCACAGTGCTGCGCAATACGCTGAAGTTCAATGCTGAATGCAAATTTTAGATCAAACAAAAGAAAAACTTCAGTCAGCCCAAGATTTCAAAACACATTACATTTAAATTAATATGCAACCATTAAAAAAATAATCCTGTAGATTAGTCCGCAGCAAAAGATTAGCAAGCATCTGTTCAACATGCAGAAACTGATCATGCGCAGAGCACCCAGCTCCAACAATCCAATTATCCTTGGAAATCAGTGCAATATCTGAAAGATTAAAAGAATTGGCAAATTGGATCCAAAATTGACTTCATGATGGGAGACAGAGGTTGATGGTGAAGGGTTGTTTTTGTGATTGCAAGGCTGTGACCAGTGATGTACCACAGGGATCGCTGCTGGGACCCCAACGTTTATCATATACATTAACGATTTGGATATGAATGTAGTAAGTACAATTAATAAATCTGCAGATGACATGAAAATTGGTGGTGGTGTTGATTGTGAGGAGGATAGTCTTACATTGCAGGAAGATAATGAGCAGTTCGTTAAATGGGCAGAACAATGACAGATGCAATTTAGTCCTGACAAGTGTGAAATGAAATAAAAGCAGAAAATGATGGAAAAACTTAGTAGGTATTTGTGGAAATAGAAACAGGTTAAGTTTCAAACTGAAGACCCTTCATCATATGTGACGAGAGATAAATTAATTCTGGTATAAGAGCAGGTTAGGGAGAGGAAAGGGTGGATCAAAACAGATCCTCTGAGATAGGGTGAAATAACACACAAGCTGTTAAGCTTCTTTACGTCGCTTTGTTGTAAATGTTTTGTCTATTAGGACGTACCCTATAGTGCACACAAGTGTGAGGTAATGTACTTTGGGAAGACTCATTAAGGTAGGACATGCAGACAGGGGAGAGGAAAGGGTGGATCAAAGGGATCTTCTGGGATGGGGTGAAATAACGCATGAGCTGTTAAGCCTCTGTGTGTTGCTTATGTTGTAAATGTTTCATCTACTGGGACATGCCTAAAGTGCACACAAGTGTGAGGTAATGCACTTTGGGGAGAACTCATTAGGGTAGGGCATGCACAATGAATGGTAGACCATACGGAATATTGAGCAATAGAGATCTCGGGTGTACAAGATGAAGGATTCCAAAGGCTGGCAGCACAGGTAGATAAGGTAACGAAGAAGGTGCAAGGGATATGAACTTTCATTAGTCAGGGCATAGAAATAAAAGATCAGGGGACAGTGGTACAGCTTTGTAAAACATTGATTGGTCCACAGCTGGAAAACGGTGTGTAGTTCTAGTAACCACACAATAGGAAAGATATGTTTGCACTGAAATGAGTGCAAAGAAGTTTTAATAGTACGTTGACTGGGATGGAGTGTTCATGAGGAAAGATTGGAGAGACTGTTTGTGTTCCTTCAAGTCGAGAAGGCCGAGGCAGGACTGAAGAATCAACATCATGGCTACAGTCAGGGTAGACAATGGGAAACATTTCCCTACAAACGAGGTGCTAGAAAAATGGAAGTCATAGGTTTAAGGCAAGAGGAAAGGAGGATAAGGCAAGGAAGTTTGGAGTGGACTTGAGGAGGAATTCTTTTTTTCTCCCATGTGTCACTGGAATTGAGAATGCAAACCCTGGGTGGGTGGTGAAAGAGCTTTTTTTGTGATGGCGCATGCCGGCACAGCCTACTGGCACCGCTAAAAAGTTAAACCTCATCGTGTTTTGTTTTCCAGCCATGTGACACGTATGTTTATTAATTGTGCCTACTGGCTTCTGTGTACAAAGAAAAAATAACTGCTCTCACTACATTTAAATATCTAGACAAGCATTTGAGTCACCATGGCATAGAAGGCTATGAGCCAAATCGTGGTAAATGAGATTAGTAGTGATGGGTAAATGATGATGGGTGTGGACATGGTGTCTGAAAAGGGCTGTTGGAAGGTCATCAACTCGGTGAAAGACGCTCGTTGGTCTGCCTGAGCTTCGTTGACCTCCCAGCGGAACGAGCTGTCCGTCGGGGAATGTTGCCGACTGGCCCGCTGCAGACTACAGGAGTACGTGCTGAGGGACGCACTGAAGCTCGGTGCAGCCAACGCCAAGGCCCTGTGGGGGAGGACCACAGTCTAGGGTCCTTCCGCTGCTGGACATGGGGGGCAGGGTGTGGTGGAGACGCCCCTCCAAATAAGGGAAGGGATTCTGTGTAAATCTGACAATGAATATTAGTATTGAATGTATAACCTCCAGGAATGTCGGATGGAGTTTTTGGAAAGAAAATGTTTTGTAAATATTTATTACTGGAATAAAGTATTTTTTGATATATATTTAAAAAAGTTACTTGTGTTTCATGACTCCATGAATCGGCGTCTCCATTGACAGATACGAAATTGCACAAATTGTGTGACCAGAACTTGGAGATGTCGGATCCTTGCATACGTCACAGCACCACCAGAAGCTCCAAATCATGAACTAACACTAGTTTATATGATAAGCTTAATGAGTACTTGAATGTTACACTCATTGGGGGACGAAAAACTTTATTCCTTTATTTCCCCAGCATAATATTCAAAATAACACGCACAGGTTGATGTGTCATTCAGCAAATTTGAGTATCCAAATCAACATTGTTTGCTGCATTGAATGAATAACTTAAGATATCTTCTCTAACAATCCAATGCCATGGTTGCTCTCAGGAACATCCATTGCCATCTTCTGCTAGTTAGTCCAGAACGATGTTGAAAGACTGGAGCGACTAGGCTTGTATACACTGGAATTTAGAAGGATGAGAGGAGATCTTATCGAAACGTATAAGATTATTAAGGGGTTGGACAAGTTAGAGGCAGGAAACATGTTCCCAATGTTGGGGGAGTCCAGAACAAGGGGCCACAGTTTAAGAATAAGGGGTAGGCCATTTAGAACTGAGATGAGGAAAAACTGTTTCAGTCAGAGAGTTGTGAATCTGTGGAATTCTCTGCCTCAGAAGGCAGTGAAGGCCAATTCTCTGAATGTATTCAAGAGAGAGCTAGATAGAGCTCTTAAGGATAGCAGAGTCAGGGGTATGGGGAGAAGGCAGGAACGGGGTACTGATTGAGAATGATCAGCCATGATCACATTGAATGGCGGTGTTGGCTCGAAGGGCCGAATGGCCTCCTTCTGCACCTATTGTCTATAACACAAGATTTACAAGTGCACACAAAAAAGTGGAAAGACCCATCAACAATCCAACTCATGGAGCCTCGGCTCCCTTGCAGAACCTAAATATCAGGTACATAGGCAGGAAATTGAGCCAGGCACTCAACACCCAGGTGACAACATGCTTTTTTCCCCCCCAAACAAAATGCCAGAATCTACATAACAATTATAACCACATACACCATGGTGAGAAGGAGAAATCCTACCTGCAGGAGAATAAATTTGTCTTCTGTAGAGAAGAGGACCACCGTATTGTGCATTGTATCATCGTCATCGTCATCATCTTTACTTGGAGATGTATCTACTCCTGTAGACTACGACAGGAAACAAATAGTTCAGCACTAGAAAATCGGTATCAAATTATAGTTAGTTTTATACGAAAATAACTGCAGATGCTGGTACAAATCGATTTATTCACAAAATGCTGGAGTAACTCAGCAGGTCAGGCAGCATCTCGGGAGAGAAGGAATGGGTGATGTTTCGGGGCGAGACCCTTCTTCAGTTTGTTTTAATCATTTCCACAGTTAAAGTCCCTGAATTTCTTTTCAGGTCATTTAATGCCACGAGAAAAATATTCTGAATTTGACAGGATAACATTTTCTCTTGGTTCTCTCATACAAGATCAAATTCAGGAATGTGCCATCAGACCACCATGCATTAGGCCTGGTGCTGTCGCTCAGAAATTATGTTTTCTGCATTCTGGGTTCAATTTTCAATAGGAAACAATGAGCATTTTTAAATGTGTGTACTTGAAAGGTCAACTTGGATCATCTTTAGGTAGACAGTGAGCATTGCTCTATAATGACCCAAACCATTCATTTCTTACCCCCAGAGACTCCAAGATTCCAGATACAGACTTCAAACGTGATCGCCCTCGTCCTCTTCCAACATGACCACCACGTGGTCGCTTTTTACCTGGAAAACTGTTACAACGACCCTGTTGAAGCAAAATAAACCATTTGCAAATGACCCTTTTTAAAAAAAGACTATTTCTATTGAGTTTAACGATAGATCATATCCAAGAGTGATATTGTGTACTCACTATGGCACTGGAGGAGGCCCATAGTGAGTACACTGATATTGTGGGACTCACTATGGCACTGGAGGAGGCCCATGACAGAAAGGTCAGACTGGGAATGGGAGGGGGAGTTGAAGTGCTCGGCCACCGGGAGATCAGAATACTTCAACTCAGAAGATAGACAAGTTAAAACACCTATACGGCAGTGCTGGCAACAATCCTCTTCCTTAAAATAGCCTTCAGCAAAATGACCTCTTTCCTACGCTGCCAGAATTTTTGGGTCAAAATCCGAGGGACGCAGAAACCTGGAGCTGGATATTTGTTGTTTATTCAGTATTACGTATTGATAAGTATTGAACAGTGTACACAAAGTAAAATAATTTAATGATACTTCAATTTATATAGAATATAGTTACATCTCGCAGGTGCATACCAAAGGACTTGCATTATTAGGCAAGAGGCACAAGAGATTACAGATGCTGGAAACCTCAACAAAGAATAAACTGCATTATTAGGCAGGAGCGAGGGAGAGTAAATTGGGAGCAGCTTCCACATGTGGAATCATTTAAAGACCAACTGATGAGAGTTCAGGACTGGCATGTTTCAGTAGGAGGAGGGAAATGGATGGCAAAGTAATGAAACCTTGGATAACCAGAGAGGTTGTAAATATGGTCAAAAAGAAAAATTTACAATATACATTAATGATTTAGATGAAGGAGTTAATAGTAACATTAGCAAATTTGCAGATAACACAACACTGGGTGGCAGTATGAACTGTGAAGAGGATGCTATGAGGATGCAGGGTGACTTGGACAGGTTAGGTGAGTGGGCAGATACATGACAGATGCAGTATAATGTGGAAAAATGTGAGGTTATCCACTTTGGTGGTAAGAACAGGAAGGCAGATTATCTGAATGGTGTAAGGTTAGGAAAAGGGGAAGTACAACGAGACTTGGTGTCCTTGTCACTGAAAGTAAGCATGCAGTGAAGACAACAAATGGCATGTTGGCTTCATAACGAGAGGAGTTGAGTATCGGAGCAAAGATGTCCTTCTGCAGTTGTACAGGGCCCTGGTGAGACCACACCTGGAGAATTGTATGCCGTTTTGGTCTCCTAATTTGAGGAAGGACATTCTTGCTATTGAGGGAGTGCAGCGTAGGTTCACGAGGTTAATTCCCGGGATTGCGGGACTGTCATATGATGAAAGAATGGAGCGACTGGGCTTGTATTCACTGGAATTTAGAAGGATGAGAGGGGATCTTATAGAAGCATATAAAATTATTAAGGGATTGGACACGCGAGATGCAGGAAACATGTTCCCAATGTTGGGGGAGTCCAGAACCTGGGGCCACAGTTTAAGAATAAGTGGGAGGCCATTTACAACTGAGATGAGGAAAAACTTTTTCAGTCAGAGAGTTGTGAATTTGCGGAATTCTCTGCCACAGAAGGCAGTGGAGGCCGATTCACTGGATGCATTCAAAAGAGAGTTAGATAGAGCTCTTAGGGCCAGTGGAATCAAGGCATATGTGGGGAAGGCAGGATTGTGGATGATCAGCCATGATCACATTGAATGGCAGTGCTTGCTCGAAGGACCAAATGGCCTACTCCTGCACATATTGTCTATGTATCTATGTAAAAAGAAAGCAGATGCAAGGGATGGGAAGATGAAATCAGACAGGGCCTTTGAAGAAAGCAGGAAAGATCTCAAGCAGGGAATTTTGGCCAAAAGAGGCCACAAAGTGCCCTTGGCAAGTATGATTAAACAGAATCCTAACACATTTTATAAGTAAATTAGAATTAAGAAGGTGGAAAAGGATAAAGGAAGGGATTTATGCTTGGAGTTAGACGACATAGATGAGGTTCTAAACAAACACTTTATACCAGTATTCACCAAGAAGGACATGGAGGTTAGTAAGACGGTAGAGGATTAGCGGGGGTATACTAATATGCAAGGGCATTTTTAGAGCAAGGAGGTGGTCATGTTGGGTCTCTTGAAGAGCATTAAGGCGCTTGTTCCCAGGGCCTGA
Organism: Rhinoraja longicauda; assembly: GCF_053455715.1. NCBI lineage: Eukaryota > Metazoa > Chordata > Chondrichthyes > Rajiformes > Arhynchobatidae > Rhinoraja > Rhinoraja longicauda. Next base: position 3,744,135 of record NC_135994.1, read on the forward strand.
TGGGATTTATTGCAGGTTATTGAGAGAGGCAGCAGGAGTTTGCTGAGGCCTTGATAAAGATCTTTGTGTCCTCCCTAGCCTCAGGAAGGCCATGGAGGAATTGAGAGTAGCCAATTTTGTTCATTTATTTAAGAAGGGAAATGGGGTTAATCCAGGAAATTATAGGCCAGTGTGCCTCAAATCAGTGGTAGGAAACGTTTCTATAGATTTTTTTAAAAAGAGTTAATAAAGCAAACACTTGCTCTATAGAATGTAAGTCTGGAGAATTGATCATGGATAATTGATAAGGAGCAGGTGGGATCAATTAAATGGGTAATTAGTATTAGTCTTCAATATAGAGGGTACAAGTAACCAATAGTTCTTAACTGGGAATTGTAAGGGAGGGAGGAACTCAGGAAAATTACAATCACGGGGAGAGTGGGTTTGCACAAATTATTAGAGCTGCAGACTGACAGATCTGGGTGTTGATGGATTTCATTTTAGAATCCTAACAGTGACTGGTGAGAGTTGATGCAGTAGTTTCACTTTTCCAGCATTATCTAGATTCAGGTAATACTCCACTGGTTTGGGAAATAGCATACGTAATGATTTTATTCAAAAAGGGAGACAAAGAATAAAACAACAGCCAGCTGCCATTATATCTGTCATAGGAAATACATTAGGGACTTTTACTAAAGATGTTATAGCAGGGCACATAAAAATGTAATGTAATCAGGCGAAGTCAACATGGTTTTGTGAAAAGGAAGTTATGTCTGACCATTATGTCAGAGCCAAACTTTGATGGGGAGAAAAATAGTATGTGCACTCGCATGTCTACACATCTAATCACGTTTATCTGCAGCCCTTTCCCCAAGCATTCAAACTCGTTCCCATTTTAACTGCCTTAAGGCAGAAACAACTATTTTCCCCTGTCCTCACCTGTTTGACCCGAGGTCGACCTGGTGAGAAACGTCTCTTCATAACTGCAGGCTTGCCAGATTCACCTTTCATCATACCAGGGTCGGCTGGCAAGGAATCCTCTGTTTCTGTTAGCCGCAAGTCTGAATTTGATTTTTCAGTGTCATCTTCCGGCCTTGGAGAAATATCATCTGTTGCCGTCATACAAACGTCCATTGAAACCAAACCAGCATCACGGTCCAAAGTATTTGAAAAATCTGGTTCCAAGCAGGTGCTATTTGAGTCAGTTTGACTTTGATTTGACATCTCCTCCACAATTGCAGATTTAATGAGCATGTTACAGGTAGAGTCTGTGCTTACAGCATCCTGCACTTCCATCTGAGTATCTTGCTCAGTCTTCAGCCTAATACCTGCAGGTACAACCTCCATAGGAGTCACTTCATCATTATTGTCCATCTCAACAGGCTCTCTCTTAGTCCCCATTCCATCAGAGACCAAGTCAGAAACGTCACCTCTATCCACAGACCCACAAGTTGAATCAGCAGGAATATCACAGAGTTCAGTTTTATCTTTATGGATTTTGTCAGTCTCCTGCTTGATGATAACAAAGGAAGCACCATCTCCCTGTGTTTCAGCAGAACTGCTGACAGAATCCATCAAGTCAGGGTCTGTGGCAAGGTGATTGGCTTTTGTCTCCTGCGGAATGGAACTATTAGGATGAGCATCAATGTCTGCTTGACTGCAAGTCTCTGCCTGGTCTAAACTTTCCATTTTTATTTCCTTTGTCTGTAAGAAATGTTCTGGTTGATCTGTCTTGTCTGAACTAGAGTGTTCTGTAAATTCTTTTTCTGTAGACTCCAGTGAACTTTCAATGCTCTCAGATTGTGGTCCATCTGTCCCACCTTCACAGGTCTTATGAATCTCTGTGTTATGAGAAGACTGGGATCCCTCAGTGAGATGTTCATGTTCAATTTCTTTCTCTGCAGTTGAGACTCCAACTCCATTTTCCTCCAAAGAAGCAAGAGACGGAGATTCCACCCGTTCCACGACGCTAACGCGAGATATTTGTTGCTTTGGATTTTCCAGTTCCACGTTACCACCTGTGTTGATAGAATCTAACAAAAACATTTTAATTAGCACAGTATTGGTAAGCTCTCTTATCAACTATGCTCCACCGACATTATTAACCTTCTGTCTCTTTCACAACATTCTTTATAACTGTGCCATTGACGGGTTTAAAAACAAATTATCACAAATTAAGTTTGAAGAACAAAGGAGCTCTTGAAATCATTAGAATCCGAGAACATGATGCAGTAGTTATTTGGTTTGGATTCGAAATACCTGTCTTCAGGAGCTCCATAACAACTTGTGCGAGATGGCATAATCAAAGAAAACATTTCACAATATTTAATTGCCTCAGTTGCAATGCCCACTGGCATTTCAGTAAGGTACATATGTGAATTTATAAAGAATTTGTAATTCCCTCCCATGTTTTGTTTTCAAAAAGCTGTCTACCTCACCATGTTATCTTCAACAGTTAAAAAAATGTGGGTTCAAGAGCCAAAATGGGTACAAGCTCAGTCTCAGTCAACATTTGATGTTGTATAAAATATATTCTGCAAACAAGTTTAAACCCAAAATTCCTTGTTGCCCTTCAATATCCTATGGTAATATGTAAACAGTAACAAAATATTGTTATCTGATACGCTGGTCAACATTTCTCACTCAAGCAAAAACAAAAAACAGAAAAAGTGTTTCCCTTATATCTTTCCACAGGGTATTGTTAGTACAGAATGCTGCTGAATTAACCTGCGTAACAGTAATTTCGAAATAAAAGCGTAAGAGTTTCTAAATTAAAATAATTCATTGTGCAATCCTCCCAAGACACCTAGTGGACATTGTTTTTTTTATTGCATTCATTGATGTATTAGTGGCAGCACTCAATGGGAACAGTAACAGCCAATCACATTATTAGTGATGAAATGTAGGTCCAAGTGGCCAGTGAGGCCAACCAATAGACTTGATTCTGAAGAGCATAAACCGTGGCATTAAAGCACCAGATGTGGTTGAAGATGCGACGAAATGAGTGGGTGATTTACAAAACTGCAAAATGTAGTAGCCCCACAAAATGACAAAGCAAGGAATTAACTTTGTGATGGAACTGCTACAAGCAAGGTAAAACATTAATATTAGTAATCATATTAGTGCTCCATGAAATTGTTACACAAAAACGTTTGGATATTTTCAATCTGGTCAATTAAAAAACGTTTTGACGTTTACGAATGGAGTGTATGTGGAAGTGGAACTCTGATGTTTTCCCCCTGAACCCTCCTTATTTGGTTTAGCAATACAAGATGCATCCTAAACACAAGAGACTGCAGATGCTGCCATTTTGTGCAAAAAAAAAAGTGCTGAAGGAACTTCACGGATCAGGCATCATCTGTGGAGGGAATGGACAGATGACATTTCGGGTGGGGATTGTTCTTCAGACTGGTAGTAATTTTTGTGTTTCAATTTACTCCAGAATTATAACTCTATTCCCATCCACCCACACACAACATCTATTCTGCTTTCTCCTAATACATTACAATACATCTTTATTGTCATTGTACAGGGGTACAACGAGATTGGGAATGCACCTCCCATACGATGCAATAAATTAATTAGCTAGTCAGTATTAATTTAAACAACCCAATGAAACAAATTGGAACAGTTTTAAAACAGAATAAAGTGCAAGTAGATCTGTGCCGGTTCACTGTGCGATGTGACCATCCGGCTAGCAAATGGTCATATTCCAACATCAGTCTCAGGTGGTCTGAATGATGAAAATCAGAAGAGTGCAGAGGGCAGGATAGAGAGAAAAATCAATTAAACTACACTCTCTGCAAGCGATTATCTTATTGCACTGGGTTAATATTCTAGACTTCCATACCCAAAAACATGCAAGCACAACCAAAGGATTGGAGCAGGACAAAAACCTGACCGAATGGATGTTTTAGGCAGCAAGATATTGGAACTATTTGATTTTGTTTATGAAAATAAATTCAGTTGTACAAAAGGGACATGAAAATAACAGTTACAAGTCAAGAGCACATGTCGCAACAGATTAAACAACCACAGTTTAAGAGGAGATTTCTCACCCTCGTGTTCATGCAAAGAGTCTTCAGCACTACATTCACTCGTCAATTGCTGTTCTGGTTTCAAATCTTTTTGTTGCCTTTCAGTCCACTCACTTTCTTTCATTTTCTCTGCTCAACAGAAAATAATATTTGATTGTAAATAACCCCAGAGACTTCAAGAGCAGTCCTTTGATTTAAACATTATTGTAACAAAGGTACAGTTTTATAAAGCATGAATTTGCAATTCCACAAGCTACGATAAGTTCAATCCTTGCATCTTGATCTTAGCAATATCACCGGAGAGGATATGCAAAGGTCATCATGACTTCTGTTGTGCTTCACTCATTAGCTCAGAAAAGCAAAGCAGACTGCCATTCATTCTGTTGCATAGAGCGGAATAACTTATTCCCTTCAAAACAAATTAATGGACTGTGGAGACACAAAATGCTGGAGTAATTCAGCGGGTCAGGCAGCATCTCTGGAGAAAAGGAATAGGTGACGTTTTGGGTCGAGAGCCTTCTTCACACTTAATGGACTGTGTTGCACTACTGACTTTAGTATTGCACTATTATTGTTACCTAGCATTACAGTTATTAGTTTGTTGTATGTAGATGCAACAAGCTGTCAGAGAAAGTGGTTGAGACTGGTACAATAACAACGTTTAAAGGGCATTTGGATAGGCACATGGTCAGGAAAGCTTTGGAGGACTATGGGTCAAATGCGGGCAAATGGAACTAGCGTAGGTCGGCATGGAGTGTTTGGCGGAAAGGCTTGTTTCCATGCGATATTACTGTATGACTCCAAAAGACCAACCAATCTACAAAAGGCACAATAATCAGGAACAGCAGAAGCAAGCAGAAGAAATAGTAGCAAATGGCAACTCATTCTGTGCCGGAGTGCCATCACCTGTCAAGTGGCCCACATCATAAAATTAACCATGTGCAGACTAAATGACTGCTGCAGTATCATAGATATTTATAGTAATTGAAACAGCAAAAATGTAACTCAAAGTCATGACACAGAAGATCATAACAGATGAACACCATACTCAAGACTATACGGATGAGCTTGTTAAAAGCAAAAAAAATCAAGAAAAATTTTGCGCTAACCATTGAAATGCCATAATTCCAAGAACTACTGGCAAGCCTTTGGTAAAGACAGATATAGTATAATGAGTAGCCAGATGGGATAGAAGGAGACCTCACAGGGCAAAAAGGATACCAAGTGCTTATGGGTAGGATGATCCCATCCAATAGGCCAGATGTGGCTCATGCGCCCTATATGGTTCGTGACATCTACAAAGGTGAAGTGGAAAGTTGAAAAGCCATTTGTAATATTGGAATTTAATAATTGCAAGATGCAAATTCTGTCAAAAGTCAGGAATTACTCATCCCTAATGTATGGACATCACAAAAGGTAGGACAACTCCTTAATGAGATCAACATTCAAACAATTACATAACATTGCTGAAAGTCGCAAGAGGAATGTACATCAAAATGACTGAAAGACTAAAATGATCACTTTGTTAAACTATGCTAGATTTTATTGCCAGTCACGGGCGGCACGGTAGCGCAGCGGTAGAGTTGCTGCTTTACAGCGATTGCAGCGCCGGAGACACAGGTTCGATCCTGACTACGGGTGCTGCACTGTAAGGAGTTTGTACGTTCTCCCCGTGACCTGCGTGGGTTTTCTCCGAGATCTTCGGTTTCCTCCCACACTCCAAAGACGTACAGGTATGTAGGTTAATTGGCTGGGTAAATGTAAAAATTGTCCCTAGTGGGTGTAGGATAGTGTTAATGTACAGGGATCACTGGGCGGCACGGACTTGGAGGGCCGAAAAGGCCTGTTTCCGGCTGTATATATATGATATGATATGATATGATAAATTAAGCATGCATTCAATGCGGTCATAACAAGACACTGAAAGTCGCAGCTCCAATTCCTTCAAGGTTATAGTGTGATTAATAAAACCTGAAGTCTGCAGTGCAACAGGATCCAAGTGATCAAATAAAACAGGTACACTAGATTTTGCAACTTGGCTTGCAAAAAGCATTTTCAGTGTTGCCAGGCCAGCGCAATTAAACTTTTCAGGGCAAACAAGTAAATCTATTCAACCATACCCGATGCCGCTGACTCAAGTTTCAATTGCCTTTCATCAACAGGCTCAGGAGATGAAAGCCCTGAATGTTGCAGAGAGTTTTTACACGTTGCACATGTGTACTGTTGCCCTGGCAAATTGAGAGATGAAGGGCCACAGTCTGTATGGATCCACCTGAGAAGAAGAAATACAACAAGCACATGAAAAACATAAAACTTTAAACTGCAAAGATAAAATAGACATAGGAACTAAATACGATTACAACTCAATCCTATTCAGAATCTCTAATATCATTTGAATCCCTGATTGCAAATGGAATAATAAAAACATCAGACTTCCCTGAAGGAGGGGAAGGGTTGTGGACAAACATTACTGACACCCACTGGCTGATCTCACACTCCAGCTAAGAACTAGTGGATGAGGAACTCTTAAAATGCGGAGGGGGATATTATAGTAATATGTCTCTGAAAACAAATTGAAAAAGATTGAATGCAAGAGCAATTAACGCAAATACAAAAAACATTTACCACCGATCAAGTGAAAGCGTGGCCAGCTAGCTTAAATGGGATAGTTACGGAGGCAAAAGTTCTACACAATTATATACAAGACTTCGCCAACTACGTTCTTGGTTGAAGAACATTAAAATTCACCAACATTCACTTGTAACCCAAATATGTTATCACTAAATAACAGGAAGAAAAAGAAAAAAAGCACATAAACGGTTGCAAAGAAACCATGTATGCCATGCTGTGATTTATGATGGAACCAATTGACAATAATGGCTGCTGCTAAACTAACAGTTTTCCCAGACCAAATGAGTAAATGCTAACGTCAGAAGCCACTTACTTTTGGCAGATATGGCAGTTTAAAGTGTCATCAGTTTGTCCATTTGTTTTACCACATATCGTACACACAGCACTGTCCCTGTTCCTTTGCCAGTAACACTTCTCACAAACAGAGTAGTTCTGATGCCACTGCGTATTGGCATGTTTCCCTGCAGATCGTGAACCACAATCACAGCACACACGACAGTTCTGCAGAAAAGAATTCGGAAGTGAAATTGGTTTGAATATGTCAAATCCCATCTTTTAACCATTTGACTTAATGGCAAGCAGTGCAGTTTCTCAAACGAGTAAAATAAGGTTGGAACAGTTCCATAAGTTGCACTGAAAACAAAACCCAACACAAGACTTTCAGTCTCACAATTGTTCCACAATGTACATGAAGGATGGAACATAATGTGGAAAAATGTGGGGCCATATACTTTGGTAGAAAAAAAATAGAATGGCTGAGATTTTGTTTTAAATAGCGGCAGATTGAAAGGGATTGCCATTCATTAAATCTGGGTGTCTGTAAACAAACAATTGGAAGTTAATCTGGAGGTACAGCAAGCAATTTAAAAGGTAAACAGTAAACTGTCATTATTGGAAGAGGATGCAAGTGTGTGAGTAAAGATATCTTACTGGCATTACACAAGTCTGTCCGCACTGCAAATATCCTATATACAGGTCTCCCTTACTAAGAAAGGAATTGCTTTCAGTCAGTGCAAGGAAGCCTCCCCTGATTGATTCCTCGAGGAGAATGAGAGGCGATCTCAATGAAACTTACGGGACTCTTACGGGGTTAAGACACATTCAGAGATGATATTGCCTGGGGCATCTATGAACAAAGATCATAGTCTCAGAATAAGGAGTCGGCATTCAGGAATGAGATGAAAAGTGTTTTCTTCACCAAGACGGTGATAAATCTTTCAAATTCTCTACCCAAGAAGATTGTAGGGCTTCAGTCACTGACAGTTTTGAGGCAAAGATACATTTTTGAATATTGTGGAAATCAATGGAGATTGAGTTAATGTAGGAATATGCTGGTTCGGTTAAGGATCACCATGATTTTATTGAATGACACAGTAAGGACAAGGGTTCAACTGACAACTCCTGATTTTGTTACTTTAACCATCATGCAAGAAAATAGTTAATCCCAGAATTCCCAATGTCAAAGGCAAGAGTGCTTAGAAAAACATTGCAATTTCTCAACCATCATGCTGCAATTCGTTGAACGTGGAAATGTTTAAACTCCATCGCGAGTTATCCAAACACAACAGATTGAAGTCATCATGCACACCGCTATATTGAACATGATTACTTTGTCATCTACATCTGCTTCTGATACACACAGACGAACCTTGCATTTCCAGCTGTCCGTAGGTAGCGACTCCATTGCTGGTTTCAAGCAAAACGTATGATAGCCCTTGTCACACGCATCACACACAAGCATCATAGTGTCTGCACCAGGCTGCCTACATGGATGCAACAGGAGATGTTACAAACTAATCTACACAAATTTATAACATTACTGTAGTGACAAAATATTTCACGGATGTTATCATAAATGTGAACACAAATTTTCCATAAAATGTATTGCATTACTTAATGAGCATCATTATGTAAAATCAACAGTCCAATAGAAAATTGCCTGCACGCTACACATTACAGTAAAACTATACAAATTTCTTGATTAGTACGGGTGTCAGGGGTTATGGGAAGAAGGCAGGAGAATGGAGTTGAGAGGGACAGATAGATCAGCTATGATTGAATGGCGGAGTGGACTTGATGGGCCGAATGGCCTAATTCTGCTCCTACAACCTATGAAATCAAGATACCATCATAAAATGACTTGACGAAGAGAACATGGAATACCCTCCATCATCTTTAGATTTTTCTCTTTGCAACTTGGGCGGCACGGTGGCGCAGCAGTAGAGTTGCTGCCTTACAGCAGAGTTGCTGCCTTACAGCGAATGCAGCGCCGGAGACTCAGGTTCGATCCTGACTACGGGCACCGTCTGTACGGAGTTTGTACGTTCTCCCCGTGACCTGCGTGGGTTTTCTCCGAGATCTTCGGTTTCCTCCCACACTCCAAAGACATGCAGGTATGTAGGTTAATTGACTGGGTAAATGTAAAAATTGTCCCTAGTGTAGGATCGCTGGGCGGCGCCAACTCGGTGGGCGGAAGGGCCTGTTTCCGCGCTGTATCTCTAAAAAATCGAAACTATTCATATTCCAATTGTGCAATTTTTCTAAAATTTTCTTCCCCTTCCCTTCACAACGATGTATCAGTGGTGCACATTTTGTCAATCTGAAAGAGTTACGTACCTGCACGTCTGGCATACTTTGCACTCAGGACACTGCCAACCTGCACGTTTAACTGGTGTCACTACGATTTCCAGGCATGCACCATGATAGTGCAGTCCACAGCTGGTACAGAAGAGAAGGTCCAGGAGATCCCCTGGAGCATCACACACACCACAATTGGCCTCATCCTTTGCTAAAATGAAAGAAAAATGGCAACATAATTATGACTTGGTTTTTAAGAATTTGTTGCAGGTGACCAATTTCAATTCACAGTAAAAGGAAACTCAGATTACCTTCCAACACATTTCATTTTATGATCGTTTTAATCTGTAAACTAAGCTAGTCAGACATGGCTGCCATGGAAGCATCCTTATTCTATCAAAGAGAGTAACCATGTTCATGGGCAGCATTTTCCAGCAGTCAACATCACATAAAATAGGTAGCTGATCATCATTATGTTGCTTGTGGGAGTTTGTGTGTAAAGTGGCTGTCATGCACCCTATAATGCTGGTACACTTGAAAATGTACTTCATTGGTTGTAAAAACACTTTGCAATATCCCAAGATTAAAGCTAGTGTAAATGCAATTCTTTTTCTTCATTCATCCGAGTTAATGCAGTATTAGAATCAGCATTGGAAAATGCAACAGCTCTGGCAAGTTCCCACAGGGAGGATCACGAGAGGAAAATTCATATTTCTCCAACATGGTCAACCACTGCAAAAAATGCCCTGCTGTGCATTACAGTAACAGATATTAGTAGCACACACTGGGACTACATCAAGAACACACTGGGGAAAAACCTGCTGGATTCTTTCGCCCACAGTCCAGACCTGTCCACACATATCTGGAACAGATGGGGAGAGCCAAGCCAACTCATTCAGACCCAAGAGGTGTAACAATGCCTTGGCTGCAAGTTGACCACAGACATATTGCAAAGGCCTCACTCCCAAAAAACCAAAACAACTTTTGAAGAGAGGCAAAGCTGGAGGCCAACAGTCAAGACTCAAAGACCTTGTTTGATACAATTTTTAATTGTTTCATTATTCAAAGGCATTTAAGTGCTATTAAAAAAGGTTTTAATCAACAATAAAAATGTTTAAAATATATAATATTAAGCAAATAAAAACCCTTTCATCCATCTACAGGGATAGGAATGAACATTTAAATGTATGGGACCATAGGTATGACCAGTTTAGGATCAGAGGTGGATCTCCAGCAAAAGTAGAGCAAGGGAACTATTCACCCAAGATTGCTTAAATCGATTGCAAGCTCTTTTCCATATATTTGCAAGATTAGGCAAATTAATGCTGACATCGAAGCAAACACCCGCGTAACACCAACACCCCAAGAAAAGATTCTCACTTTAAATACATAAACAAGTTATATTTGCTAGCAATAGCTTTATTCTTGTACCAGATTTTGCAACTTCACAACGTGAATAACATCATGAGCATGTATGTGTCTATAAAAGCACGTTCTACTACCTATTTGGACTGCTTTATCTGTATGGTCTGGACAGAGAAGCGTCAGGAATTTCATTGACTGAAAGGATCCAGATGCTGCTGCACAGGGAAAGTGGTACGATCTTAAGCATCCTTCCATCTGGCATCGGATGGTGGCACCCAACCGTTTACAATATTCGCATTTCTATGAAAGCAAATACACACAATGTTACTCTTCAAATGGTTATTATTTATGGTTATTATTTATTTTCAGTACAGCATTTAGCCAGAAACAGAAATCAGGCAAATACTCATTGCAACAAAATACTGTTTTATAAATACAGCATCAAAATGGAAACAGTTCACAATTGGCACAGCAAGTCAGTGATGCTGCTAGTCTGTCCAGTGTCTGTCAGTTCCAGAGACCCAGGTTCAATCCTGAACATGGGAGGCGCCTGTGTGGTGTTGCACGCTCTACCTATCTCCATACGAGTTTCCCTGGGTGCTCTGGTTTCCTCCCCACAACCCAGAAACTGACCACTGTTCATTGGGGGGGGGTGTTGGCATACTGAAGACAATGTGGGAAAATTAAAACAATGGAACCAATGTAGGATGAATGTAAAATGTGTTGCATCTCTATGACACAACTGCAGATGCAGAATGAGAAACCGCTATCCAAAAGGAATATTTAACTTCAGATACAGGCACACCACCAATTTTCCGGCAGCCTTGGCTCCAGAGCCTTGCTGGGTTATCCATTTTGCCAGATCAACCGAGGTCACAGCCTCCGAGAGGAGTCAAACAGTACCGGAACGGTCCGTCTAGGCTGCCGGGAGCAGAGATACCGGCCCACAAAGTCGGCTCTAGGAATGAATCCAGAGCCCTGGTCGCAGGGGGCAAATTCCACCCGCCGATCGGCCACGGAAGTCCCAATGAGGTCAAGATTGGCCGCCTCACCCAGCCTAGGCGTCACATTTTCGGGGGGACTTCTGGGCAGATTTCAAGTGCGCTCTCATAATTTTGTCTGGATCAAAGGAGGTGCTGGACCACCAGTTGCCAGAAATTCGATGGTGGACCTGTACTAACCACTTTCTGACTAGAAATACAGGTAAGCAGCAACAGTTACGTCAGTAAATGGTCGACAAGGCAGAGGATCTGGCCTATTATTGCATTTTACAGAAAAGGAGATTCTCCAAACTGCTACAATTGCCTTTGGACCCATTTTTGAGGCCTGAGATCCACCCCAATCTTCTTCTCCCTCTCCACCCATTTATTCCATCATAAAGATGCAATAAGAAAAGGGATCATCCCAGTTAACACATCTATTGAAGTGGAACTACTGGCGCTAGTTTCTGTCTTCAGTCAACGACGGTTGATACAACAGTGGGGGAAAGCAGAAACGCATTTGTCTGTCACCATGTTATGCAGTCGCATTTAGTGCTCTGACAAGTTGAGATCGTGGCCCTCAAAGTTAGTAACAATCATCGAAGACAATTACTCAGACCTCTCACACTTCAGAATGCATTACATGAGGAACTTTGAGATTGAAGCTCACCTGCGAGATTCCTGAGATTACAGCTTTATCCACATTGACCAATCCTTGCCCCTCACCCTGCACATCATGTGACCAGGCTGCACACCAATGGTGAGCCCAGAAATGCCCTATAGAAAGAGATGTCAAGAATAAAAAACTCAGTGGAGAGCAAACCTGCTTTCCTTGATTCAAAAACAAATTAAAAATCGAGAATATTTATTTGTTGGTAATTTATTAAATTAACATTCAAATACATTGAGCGAATAAAAAGGACTTTGGAACAGTTTATCTGCCAATTTGAAGATCCTACTGCAGCTAATGTAGTTTAGGGAGAATAGTCAATTGCAAGCTAGCTCAGCCAATTAGGTTAGATGGTTACAAAAGATAGGCTACACTATGAGTTAGTGCCTGGCAACCCAACCCAAGCCCACTGGGACCCAAATGTGCGTCAACTCAGATCTACATTCCGTTAGATCTTTTAGATTCAGGTCGTGCTGGTAAATGCCAACTGGCTCAGTGCTTTATTTAGATTGTTTTCAATTTGGCTCAGTGTTTGCAGGAGCAGCTGGGTTAGCTAGATACTTAGCTAGGGAGCTGGACAAGAGACTTGACCAGTGAAGGGAGGGTATATGTAATATAAGAAAATAACTGCAGAAGCTGGTACAAATCGAAGGTATTTATTCACAAAATGCTGGAGTAACTCAGCAGGTCAGGCAGCATCTCAGGAGAGAAGGAATGGGTGACGTTTCGGGTCGAGACCCTTCTTCAGACTGATGTCAGGGGGGCGGGACAAAGGAAGGATATAGGTGGAGACAGGAAGATAGAGGGAGATCTGGGAAGGAGGAAGGTAAGAGAGGGAGGGTGGTACTTAAGCATTGATTTCAAGTTTGACTTGGTGTCGAAGACATTGTGGAATACTCAGCAAGAGAGTAGAGAGAAAACAGTTCCGGGCTCATTCTCAGATACCTGCTCAAGTTAGCATTTATTTTTTTCTACCTGGCTCCGGCTAATGGACCCTTGCTTTTGATGAACACGTCCACTTGGAATGATATTCAGGCTGTTATAACTCATTCACCTAAGAATGTAGGTACATAAGTAGGAGGAGAGCGTGAGCCATATAGCCCCTTGAGCCTGCTGATCCTGAAACACATCCACTTTTCTGCCAAACCCTATGCCTCTCAGTTCACTTAGTGCCCCCCAAAAAAAATTTAACATCAGCCTTCAATGCACTTAACTAAACAGCACAACATGCCAGGCTAGTGAATGAGGGCTAACTTGAAACCCAGGCCTTGCAAGTAAATGAGTGAGAAAAGAAAGTTGCACCAAGCTCCATACCTAAATATGCATTTGTATAAATACTCATTTTGCTTTCCCATGGTTTAGCCCCACAAATGATCACATCCTACACAGTGACACTAGTTACACTTAAATAATAGAAAACCAATTAAGCCACCAGTAGTCAAGAAGATTACAGAGGAAAATATCTATATGCAAGAATAAATGTTTACATGATTACTATTTTTGGCAGCTGCATAGCAGTATCCCTCGACAAAAAAAGGGTTGAAAAATGCATTTAGCACCTGAACTCAAACATCTGTGTTTCAATTATGTTTCATTATTTGAAGTGCAGCAAATTACACAAGCAAATGTGACAGCTATTTTTGCGCACGGCAAAATCCTCAAAACAATTAGATGACGGACCAGTTAAATTATTTTTCAGACATGCTGCTGAGGGAAGAATGCAGCCAAAAATCTGAAAGAATCCATTGCTTTTTAAACTGTGTCTTGTAATCCTAAAACTGAACAATTCAAACAGGCAGGCAAGACCTTCAAACGTCATTTGATCTAAAAGACAATGCAACACTCCTCCTCCAATGCGTTATTCCATCAGTCCTGCATTAAGAATTGCAAGTTCTGAAATCTGCCATCAAGCTTCTGACTCAAGAAAGAATGAATTATCAACTGAGCCAAAATACATGTAGTATCACATGCGACATAGAGGTGTTCTGTTCGATCACACACCAGTCGATGCCACAATGCTGAATTGGGTAACTGCATCACATTAAGACTAAAAGAGTCTCTCTGACTTGATATCTAGTCTGACAAAAAAAAAATTGCAGCCGAAGTGGCAGTAGTCAAGTATAACAAAAAGATCGGCGGGAAACTTGAATCCCTCATAACAGGTCCGTGGGACGAAGAGAAGAATACAGGGAAAAAATATTTGCTACATTTTCCAGGTGATTGACAGAAATCACAGAATGGTTCCAGCATAGGAGGTGGCCATTTGGCCTGCCATGTCCATACTGTCTCACTCCAGCCAGTCACACGTCTCGTTCCCAAGGCCGTGCAAATGCTTTCCTTTTAGATGCACATTGTAGCAAGCAATTGCTACAATTAAACCTACCACCACTACTACCCTGACAGTGCATTCGAATTCCATCTATAACTTTCACGACAACCAAAACTCCAGAGAAAACTCCAAGTGTGGCCTAACCAGTGTTTTGTAAAGTTGCAGTTACTTATGACAAGCAAACCACATACCTACTTCACCACCCTATCTACCTGTTTTGACACTTTTCAGGGAACTATGAACTTGAACCCACATCTCTTTGTTCATCAACATTCCTCAGTGCCCTGCCATTTACTGCATACATCCCTTCCCCTATTTGACTTCCCAAAATGCATCACCTTGCACTGCCCTGCACAACATTTCATCCAATTTAGACTCTGCTGTAGCCCTAAACAACTTTCCTTGCTACTCACCAATTTTTTTGTCGTCTGCAAACTTACTAATCATTTCTACTGCATTCACACCAAAGTCATTGATATATATCACAAAGGGTCCAATCTCTGTGGTATACCTACCACTGGTCACACACACTTATAAATCAGAAAAGCCTCCATCCACCACCAACAAGACACATATTGTTCAGGTCATCAACAGATATGGATTTAACAAGATTAAAATAACGATGTTGAATGAATTAAAAGTCTAATCTTTCAACATAAATTTATTGGGGAAAGGAGTTTTATAAAGATATACACCATTCAACACATCCAATACAGAAATATTAATACTAAAATATGGCTTTAAGAACAATGAGAAAATGCTGAATTTTAAACAAAAAATAATATTTTTTCACCTGTTGACTCAAAGAGAGCCACGGTTGTTGCACTTTGCTCAAAGCCAACTCGTGCGAGCTCATCCGAGAGCACCTCCACCCCCAAAACACTCTCATGCCTCAACGATTCCCTCTCAGTTCTGTTAGTCCCTCCATTTCCAAGTTCGGTCAACACAACTGATGGGTCAAATTGTTTCAGTTCTCTTTGTCCATGTAAACTCTGCTCTCCACAGTTACAAAACACGCACAGCTTCTGCTCCAGGCTGGTCAAAAGAAAGACTCAACACATTAGTTCTTGTAAATGTTTTTTAAATCACATTTTCTACATTAATAGTTTTAACCTTTTACATATTTCAAAATCTAATTTAAATTTAAATTCCACTGCCCCTAGACTAATACTGCATTCCTAGACACAATTTCAGAGACATATTTTGTTACTATTCAATTATTTTCTCATAATTAAATTGCTAAGTGTAAAGCTGTCAATAACTCAAACAAAACCATTTAAGCAAAATACTTGTACAAGTTATATCGATTCAAAATCTGAAAAACATTACTCATTTGAGGAAGTGACAAAGATTATTGATAAGGGTAGGACAGTGGATGGTGCATACATGGACTTCAGTAAAGGGATTAGTTGACACTGGCATCATGGTCGTGGCAAACATGGTGGGCTAAAGGGTCGGTTGCTGTGCTTACTGTTCTATGTAAATTTTCATGTGTTACAAACAGATAATAAACCACAACTCTGATCTTATTCAGAAAGCTCCCTTCACATTCTCCACTGTACTTCATACTGGACTTGCAACCTTGAACGTATTCAACCATGACGCATTCCTTACTTGGCATTTATTGCTTCTTTTTATTTCTTTGCTCTTTGTACTTAGATTTCAGTTCTCTTTACCCTAGTTTGCTTAAGTTCCAGATTTCATCTGCATGAATGAGGGAGGGAGGGACAAAAACAGATCTAAAAATTTCGTCAAAATACTTTTATGGGGGGGGGAAATAGGAGTGGAGGAGGAAAAATTGATTCAACTCATTAAATGCAACTGTCATGCATCATCTATGTGCTGATTGAAGAGAATACTGAGGGATACGGGAACAGGAGCAATAGAAATGTAGCGAACAGTTAAAGAACACAGAAAACAATAAATCCATAAGGAAAAAAAATCACTATGCCTTAAGAACAGTGGTCATAACTTAATTGAAAGCAGAAGTGATTGCTAGATCAGCTAAGGTGCAAATATCAGAAAAGCTTTTTTCCCCCCTCACCCTACATGATTATTCTGTTCCCGAGCAAACTGTGAAATGCTGGCACATAGATTTTCAGATTAGCTTTCCTAAATTGAGCTTGCACCTCAAGGCAGTGAGCTTCGCCCCTCAGCTCGAATCTCTTGATACCCATGTATGGTTAAGCACAGCTCCAATGCTATCTACAAATTTGCTGACAACACCGCTGTTGGTCAGATCACAGGTGGTGTGACTCAGCCTACAGGAGACAGATAGAACACCTGGTTGAGTGGTGCCACAATAACCTCCACTCAATGTCAACTAAACCATGGAACTAATCGTTGACTACAGAAGCAGAAGTTGGAAGACTACACACAGTTTTCACTGGTGAGTCGGCGGTGGAGTTAGCAGCTTCAAATTCCTAGACCAGTACCTCTACTTTCTTAGATATTTAAAGAAATCTGGCATGTCGCAGAATACTCTAATCAACTTCAACAGATGCACTGTAGAAAGTATCCTGACTGGTTGCATCATGGCCTGGTACATAAATTCCAACACACAGGAACGCACGAGGTTGCAGAGCAGTGGACTCAGCCTGAACCATCAAGGGCACAGCCCTCCTCACCATCACAAGCTGTCTCAGGGAGGTGGCATCCATGAAGGATTCTCACCATCTGGACAAAGCCCTCTTCTCTCTGCTACCGCCAGGCAGGAAGCCCAAATTCCCACCCCACCAGGTTCAGGAACAGCGACATTCCTTCAGGTTCTTGAACCGACATGCACATCCCTAATCCTACCCTGGCAATAGAACACTCCCATTGACTTGATTAGTAATTGTGCTTTGCAGTAATATCTTGTTTTTTTAATGCCTAGTCTTTTTCTTTTCACTGTCTTGTACATTGTGAATTTATACATAATTTGAGTTTTCACGGGTCAGCCAAGTCTATGTGCCCGTGATACTGCTGTATACCGTACCGCATATGACAATAAACAACCTGAGTTCACATGACTACTTGCTGTTCCTGCATACTAGGCTAATAGTGATTAAACAGCCAATGGTGGATTCAAAGAAGTGCATTTCTAGTCTTTGCACTCCCAGAAACGTGAATGATCTCCAATCACTGACGCCTTCTGCACATTTCTCATCTTACCTGCACTTGTCCTTATGTTGGTCTTTCAAGACTGGCTCCATTGCTCCTCCTTGCTTTGAACAGCCATGAGATTCAGACGGATCACCTTCATCTTCTTCTGCCAAACAACTCGTTTCAGCCGAGTCAACATTCATAGCTGCAAAAGAAAATTAAACCCTGTACATCTTATACTTAATAATTTCAGAAATGGCTTTTGTAAATGTGCTTTTCTTAAATGTTAAATTATTGTTCATTATATGCCCCCCCTCAAATAAATACAATCACACGTGAGAAAAAGTATAGGCCATTTTCCTTTAGGTTGGGGCGATATGTGATTTCCCACAGGATTACATATACAAGCCTAATTCTAGAATCATTTCCCAGCAAAGTTATTCGATCATCTGAATCACAGTATTAAGAAATCTCTAAGCTTTTGCTTGGACACAGAATAGACAGAATGGGAATTAAATATGTATTCTTGTTAAATTAACAATTAAGGTGTGTGTTTGCACAAGCGTCCCTATGTGCTTCCTCCATCTGTGTGGGGGTGGCGAGAGAAAAGGTGGATGAGTGCGAGATTCAAAGTAAAAGGACACAAGCCAGGCATTTGATTCAACATTCTTATCATTGCTGTGCTTTTACTTAACAATAGGCCATGAACGAACAACTCAGATGAATCATTACGTAAAGAAGTAACAATTCAATTTCTGATCCAAATTGACCCGATCAATGGCAGTACGAGAAACATAACTTGTATCAAATTCCCAGGATAAGAAATAGATTGGGAAGGGAAATGGCCAATGATTTCAGCTCCCCTTAGTTACTGAATGCAACGTGCTGGAAAATGTGGGGATGGTAGTGAAATGAGTAAATAAAGACCTGGCAAACACTCAACTGCATTCACAAATGGAGAATGCTAACTTGGTTAGTGCGCTTAAAGGCTATTGCCTTCCATTGAACCTCATCGAACAAATCATTGCTTAGGCGAGGATGAAAAATATCTGGGAGAAACGTAATCCTGTGCCAATTTGACATAGGAAAAGGCAATGATGCCCAACAGTGCTGAAGTATTGATTATTAGTTGCTGCACCCAAGGAATTTGTACAGGTCCATCACCGATTTTCCAGCACCGTTGGTTCCAGAGCCATACCACATTATCCATTTTGCCAGACCAGTGGTCATTGCCTTGGGGGACCGAGATACCGGCCCATGAAGACGGTTATGGAAACAGATCTGCCGGTTCCGGTGAGAAGTTCCTGAGCCCCGGGCGATCAGGCAGCAAATTCGATCCGCGTGGAAGTTCTGATGAGGTGGAGATCGGCTGCCTCACCTGGCCTAGGCGCCACATTTTCAGGGAGACTTGCGGGGGGAGGGGGGGATTGCAAGTGCGCTCTCGTGATTCTGTCCGAATTAAAAGGGGGTGCCTGACCATCACTTGCCGGAACAATGGTGGTGGACCTATATAAACATACCCTTTGTCAAGACAAAGCAACTAACTAAAGATCCAGTTAAAGGTCACAGACAGAGCCAAGCAATTCCTGCCCATATAAAGAACACCTAAGTGAGGGCAGCACAGTTGCTGCCTCACAGCACCAAAGACATGGGTTCCTCTGGAGCACCAGAGACAATAGACAATAGACAATAGGTGCACGAGGAGGCCATTTGTCCCTTTGAGCCAGCACCGCCATTCAATGTGATCATGGCTGATCATTCTCAATCAGTACCCCGTTCCTGCCTTCTCCCCATACCCCCTGACTCCGCTATCCTTAAGAGCTCTATCTAGCTCTCTCTTGAATGCATTCAGAGAATTGGCCTCCTCTGCCTTCTGAGGCAGAGAATTCCACAGATTCACAACTCTCTGATTGGATTAGAGAATTTCAAACATTGAGCACCCCTGAGAGAAGAAATGTCTCCTCATCTCAGTCTTGAATAGCCTCCCATAAATTCGGAGCCTGTGATCCTTGGTTCTAGACCCACCACCAGGGGAAACATCCTCCTGCAACATATTAAAACTGGACTTTGTGGATTCGTACGAGGTTGGATACCAAAAATATAATTAGAGCGTACATTTCTTAGTTTTAAGCAATAAACATCAGCGAAGGTCCACTTGGGGTTTTCCAGTGATAAAACAATGCCAATGATAAATTTCAAACATGCAGAATTTAGATTTTACTTCCAAAATGTCGCACTTGGCTTTAAAATAGTATATAATGGTAACAAAAAGAATGCAAGAGTAAAAACATGGTAGAAAATTAAGACAAAAATAAAGGGCTACTCATAGCAGATTGAAGAAATTGAAGTAGTTGTTCAACCTGGCCCATTTCATTCCCGAAACAGTGAAGACTAATGAAAACGTTATGTGCTCTCTCCAACAATCAACCAAGCAACTAACAGATTTGATAAATGAAAACCAAGAAGACACTAACTGACAGAATCACTGACTGTTGATCCCATTTCCTGGCAGATTGCAAAGTAGGCTTGCTTCAATTCCCTTATATGCCTGAATAAGCCACCAGCATAAATGATGACATTCACCACCTCCTTTAAAATGCAGAACCAGGGGCCACAGTCCAAGAATAAAGGGGAGGCCATTTAAAACTGAGGTGAGAAGAAACTTTTTCACCCAGAGTTGTGAATTTGTGGAATTCACTGCCACAGAAGGCAGTGGAGGCCAATTCACTGGATGAATTTAAAAGAGAGTTAGATAGAGCTCTAGGGGCTAGTGGAATCAAGGGATATGGGGAGAAGGCAGGCACAGGTTACTGATTGTAGATGATCAGCCATGATCATAATGAATGGCAGTGCTGGCTCGAAGGGCCAAATGGCTTCCTCCTGCACTATTTTCTATGTTTCTAAAAAAAATAGAATACGAATAAATTTATCACCGAGCTGGGGGGTCAAACACATGAATCCCACAGGATGAGATTTCAAATGACAGAAAAGTTCCATGTAGCCTGCAGAATCACTATGTAGAAATATCACACCAGCCATGGTTTTACTTCTTATTTTGGTTTGTTGGATTTATAGTGACCAACTGACATTAAAAGTCGTTGACTCGACGTTATTTAACAAAAAATTAACCAATTTTGTCGAACACGAACTGAACCAAAAGTAAAAACTGGAAAATGCAATGTCCAACTACCAAGAGGACAACTGCTGCAAAGCTTGGGCAAGGTCAACCATCTTGAAGGCTGCAGAAATAATGTAAAGAATCTGAAAAATCATATTTGCAGAGCATGTTTACAACTACAATTGGAGCTGTGAGGTAAAACCTTAACTGGAGATTCTAATGGAGATTTGCAACAAAAAAAACCCAAAAAAAACATTTGTACAAGTTTGGGATCAGTTTAATTTGGTGATCCTGGCAGTTCAGTCAACCACA
This sequence comes from Rhinoraja longicauda, assembly GCF_053455715.1. NCBI lineage: Eukaryota > Metazoa > Chordata > Chondrichthyes > Rajiformes > Arhynchobatidae > Rhinoraja > Rhinoraja longicauda. The sequence goes on from NC_135994.1 coordinate 3,765,217, forward strand.
GGCTGACTAATAACTGTGAAGCTAATTGCAAGTAACGGTGGAATGGGAATCATTAAATACCTTTATGTAATCATAGAAAGAATTGGCCACGATGTTTCCATTATTTTGTTTTTGTGCACCTGCTGACCCTATTATATATCGAACTCCTCTCAGTCAGGGATAACTCTGACCCTAACAGTAATTAGGCAGGTTGGCTTGACAGGATGGAAATTCCACTGACCAGCTACAAAAGTAGTAACAAACAGTATTAAGCGAGCAGTTTTGTGTCATGCATTCGTCTTCATTGTCTTTAGTTATGTAGAAGAGATACTCTAATTAATATAAATTTATTTCCACTTTATTGTTCATTTATCTGGTTATTGTTCAATCAATCCAACTAGCTTGTATCCAAACCATTTTCATTCCTCCACCCTTTTGAAATTGAAGAGGTTAAATGGCAGTACACAATTGTCAAAAGCCAGATGAAACAATGGTTCTCATTTTAATCTTTTAGCCTACTTAAGAATTTAAGCAAGTAACATCAAATCCAAGTTAGAATTTCCTTAGTGTCAGGATGGGGAAACAGATGGGATGGGAGTATGACTTGCAGCTTAGAACAAGGAGAAAAATCTGGTGTAAACAGCCAAAGAGTGATTGAATGTCAGATAAACTGACAGGAGAAATTACCGTGGAGCTGGAAGGATACATATGCGAGGTGACAATACATAAGTTGTCAAGCATTAGAAAGCATGAGAATATTTTAATAATGATCCAGTTCACAAAAGGCCACTGTTTCAGTCCACTCTAAATTACGCACAGGTTTAGTACAAAATAAACACACATAAACTAACTACAGATACAAAGAGACATACCTGTGGCACTGGAACTATTGTCCTCATTGCTCGACTCCATCCCATCCATACTGAACTCTTTTGCCAGATCCGACACCCCTCACTAAAACACCTGAAAAATATATTGGGAAAAATGTTCTTGCAGGGAAACTCAAATTTTTTTTTTTAAAGCATGAAAGGTGTGGTGAATTCGGGTTTTGCCCTGAAACAACACCTGGAGTTGAAAAGTAAATTGCCCTCTGCTATAAGAATAAGTCTGATAAAAACAAAAAAATTATGGGTATATGCCGGCCAAATAAAATCAAAACCAAGTTCATATTCATTGCTAAAGTGAAATTACACAAATAACTCAAATCATCAAATTCACAAACATTCTGATTCTGTTCACTATTTGCAGTATTAAAACGCACTGTACACTTGTGTTTAAAATGGAGCAACAAACAGACCAGAGGAAAATTCCTCCCACTGAATCTACTTGTACAACTTTTAAACAACATGGAATTTGGGGGGGAGGGGGAATATTAATACTTGTCTTTCTCTGAAACTGATACAAATCAGCACAATCGCTCAGAATGTCCACTATTCTTTTCAAAGATTAGTTTCTGAGATGCAGATTTACAAAGCATACAAAATCTCCTCCTGTCAGCCTCCTGTCCGACCCCTGAAGGATCAGACTAAATTCTATTCTCCTCGCATCAAATTAAACAATGCACAAGCCCACACACAAAATTTGCTTTACCCCATCAATTTGCAGGCACACTCAAAGGCCACAAGAACAAATGGAACAATTAAGGCAAACCAGCCGAGTGGGTCTGCATGACGCAAACACTATATGCACAAAGATGGAAATAGCAGTAAAATACACATATACAATGCTCACCAACATACAATGTAATTAGCCATGAAGATCATTCTTTTGCCAAGAAGATTTCATTTCGCAAATCCTTAAAAAGGACAAAAGTAAATGGTTGGCAAATGCTCCCAAGCACAATAAGGACAGCGGGCACACGGGAACATATCCTGCTGATTCCCCGTCAACTCAAACACTATCCGCCTTAGAAAATTAATCGCCATTCCTTCACTGCTGTTGAGCTTAAATCCTGAAACACCCTGCTCATCAATACTGTCCAAATGCCTTCACCAGAATGCCTTCAATGCGGCTCACTGACATCTTCTCAAGGGCATTTAAGGATGGGCTACAAATGCCTTCCACTAAAACAAAGTGAGACACGACATGAAAAAAAAAATTTCAGTTGATGGAGCCCAAAGCTCAAAAATAAATGAAGTTAAAAAATGAAAGAGCTGTCTACAGGAAAAGGTTAAAATATGGATCGCAGTGTGCCTGAGGCAAATAGAGATCAATTTAAAACCCCTTGATTAATTTAAGGAGATGCCAGGTACATAAGGAGAAAGGAACAAAAAGACGACAAAACTATACAAAGTGCACTGATCTGGGGCAGAAACACAGGTAGAGATCTCTTCAACAGCACTAACAGTTCACTAAAATTGAGGAAGTAGTAGTAGTTTTATAAGCATTCCAAAACATGTGATAACAATTTCAACTATGAAAAGTTCAACAATTCAAGGACAATTATTGAAGGAGGGGACAAAAAGAACAGAGTTAACTGTGTCTTTTTCTTACCCTTTGCATGCACCATTGACTGCAAAAGGTGTGGAGATACACAAAATCAAATTCACTGTACATTTCAATTCTTTGCTACCCCTAAATTAAGGTTCGAACAGATATACTGATCTTAAATAGATAGGATTTCATTTTGTAACACACAGGTTTAGCAGTATGTTGTCATGTGGGAATAATAAACAAGAAACTAAAACATACTGTTCTAAATGTAAACGTTTCATGACACAGCGAGTAATGGAAACATATGCAATTTTACGTTTTCAAACGAATACCCAGAAAATAAATTGCCATGAGCTACAATACCATCTACTGGCAAAGGTACAGTCAAAATGATGGTCATGGCATACAGTAACACCTCGCAGCTTTAATTGTACTTAAATACAAGTTTGTACCAATCACCAGTATCAAGTTGAATTTACACAACAGGGATTAAAATAAACAATGCCCTTCTTGCCAGCAAACACTGCACAGCATGCAATGCTGGACTGCCCCTGCACAAAAAAAATAGTCTCATATACACATAACTTTTGGCACCCCACCACACAAAAAAGGATGTCCATTTTGCAAGCTGCTCAAACTAACTACTGCACTTCCATGGAAAAAAAATCTTCCATGTGAACCTACATTTGAATACACAAGTGCAATCATTTCCGAACTGTTCATAATTCAAACAACAATAACAAAACAACAGGTCACACAAAGTAATTGACCTGACCTTATATGGCTTTGTGAAGGCCAATACGAATTAAACTGGATTTCTCTAACCATTTCCAATGTATTTTTTTCCTCAAGGCATATAGTTATTTACATAATTCCGAAATAGCAACATTTTATTAACTTTACACTGTTAAGTCAGATTCCTGATTTTTTTTTAATCGCAACACTTTTAACAAATTACAAACCGCCAAATTAGTAATCGATACCGACGGAAAACTATTTACCTTATTGCTTGCCCTATTCCTATACCCCCCACACTCCGTAAATCTTGATGGAAATTCCCCACTGCATGGTTGATCCCATTCCTTGTATAGAAAGCTTTATGATCGACATTGGCCTCGGGCAGGAGGCTCCAGCTCGGGCCCCGGCCACTCCTCACTCACTCCGGGTTCGGCTTCGCTGTTTCCTGTCTTGAAGTAATTAAAAACATTCAACAAAACTCAAGAGTAAAGGTTAAATTTAAAAGAAAAAGCCGTCTTCACTATAACCTACAGAGGGGGGGGAAAAGAATACGAGAAAATGAAAAGTGAAGAGGACCAAAAACATCCAGAGCGACGGAAACGTCATCACTTCCGTTCCGGTTAGAAACAGTGGCTCCCAAACGCCCGTTCCAGTTTCGGGAAAAATTTGAACAAAAATACAGCGATGATTATTTTTAAAGGTTATTAAAAATTTTTAGAGAGAGTGCGTCTGAAAGACATCTTAAATATCCAAATGAGTCGCGAAATCTGCAGATACAAACTGCAACGGATCAATGCAATAAAATACCCAGTTCCGACAGAAAACCCCATCCCATCCGTTTCGAAGTAAAACTGTGAACGTTCTCAGTTCCTAAGACAGATCCCAAAAATTATTTAAACATATCAAACGAATAGCTATTCTTCGGGATGTTAAAAAAATATTTAAGTAGTAAGTGGCACGTAAGTCCAAAAAGGCATGTACCAAAAGTGAAACTAAACAGTGGAACACATGTCAATGAACTAAAATCCAAACAACACAAAGCACCTCGAACAAAAGGACGTATTGGAAACGATGGCTCAAATCTGAAACTCAACCGCAAATCGTATTTGCAAACAAAAAGTGTTCATTTCGAAAATCGAATGAAACAATAGTTAAGCAGCAATAATACTCATCTCAAATTATATTTACGGCAATGTTAACAAACACATTTAATATCAAACTCTCACTGCACTCTTAATTAAAGATAGTTTCCCTATCTCTTACCAGCCACAGAAATCAGTGTCTAAAAGATGGTACATTAGGAAGCAGTGTCCACATCTGTTTTTCCCACTTATGTTAAAACTTAATGTCTGCTTGGGGTCATCTTACCAGCATACATAACTTATGTATGACCCCTCAAATTTTAGCATAGATGATTCAGTGTACACCATGTTGCAACCTCTGTATCCCAATTCCAATGAGCCATTGCCCATTTACCCAATTGTTCTTCTATACCTCTGGATTAGCCCATCTAATTGTATTGTTTTCACTGTTCCACTTTCCATAAACAGAAGTTTATCCAAACCTTCAGACTGCATTCCACGATCGGACCATGTACCATTCATCCGTCATCACAGTGCTTGCTAACACATATTGACTTCCAGACCAGCAACATAATTATAAAATTCTCATCCTTATCTTCAAATTCTTCAACTGTCTCATGGCTTTCTATTTTTATAAACCCCTCAACTCGATAACGTCAAAAAACTGCCCTCCTATGCACATTCTACTTCCACTAACTAGGACCTCTTGCCACACCTTCTTTGCCCCACCAGTGTTGACCTAGTCTTCAGTTATCCAGACCAGTTTGCATTCTCTCCTTAGATCTTCCTTGCCACTTCATCTCACTCATCCTTAGAAAACCCACCTTAAAATATGCTTCTCTGCCAAGCTATTGGTTATCTATCCAAATATTTCACTCTGGTTCAGTTTTGACTCGAGTGTAAAAAACAATTGCAGACAGACGACATTTTTTCATACCAATTTTATCCTGACTTATTCCCACTTTTCTAGAAATCAAAAGCAAAGTTAATCTAAAACGATTTTTTTAATTTCGGCAGCAAGAACAGTTGTGGGGAGGATGGAGGAAAAATCCCAATTACTGCCGCTTTGCTAGTCAGATGGCACCACGGGGAGCAGGAGGGCATAAAGAGAACTGAAGATGAGAAAACTCTCTAAACTTCTGTTTAATTTTACATTTTGTCAAACTTGGATTGTAGAATCCCGAATGCAAATGGGGTTTTCCAAATGCTGTTCTTCAAACCAAGATACAATGTTATTTTCCTTTTCCTCATCATTGTGGATATGTAAGGGAAATTCCTCCAAAAGATCTTCACTTGGTCCGATTTTCCAAAGCTTACTCTGCTCTGATCATAAAAATATGCCCGTTCAAAAACAAACAAAACACCTGCAATAATTATTTTATTTGAATTGAGGTTTGTAGAAGATTTACACTAAATCTTGGGGTGCATTTAGTGCTCCCTCCAATACTAGTTCGATTTCAAAACAGCCACCCACACAAACCATAGCTAAATTTCAAGTTTTCAATGGAATACAAATTGTATAAAAATATCAAGATAACAGCCATGAAAAAGTTTGTGTAAACAGCCGGTAAGGGGTAAGAAATGGAGATGGCAAATAACGTGGGAAATGTTATCAACCAAAAGCTGAAAATGTACAGAGCTTTTTGGAAAACGAACATGATAATTACGGTGGAATTTCAACATTGTAGCAAAGTGGCCAGAACACAAATTGGAAAGGAGCATAATATGGTGCACATCTCATCTCCGTGTTTTGTAGCCATGTTTTTTGGCATTTGCTTTGTGTCAACTGGCATCGTTATAAATGCCCAAGTTCATATTTGTCATGGGGTTTGAGTGTGTGAAATAGTAACTGATTCCAAATAAAAATATTTTTTGAAATATTTCTTTTGCCAATTTCCCCTCATTAGAAACTAATGTTTCTAATTTCAGAAAAAAAAAATAGTAAGCAACAAATATAAATGACAATATCATTTTGCACAGCAGAGTGCCTTTTAAAATTCAAAGATATTTCACTCAAATTTATTTTTACCATGATTTGAATTTGAAGTATAAAATATGAGCAGATAGTGTTCACAATTTTCCAATACTTAACCCTCAAGTAACATAATTATACTGATCATTTAATCTTACTGTTGTTTGGAACCTTGGTAGGGAAAATGTACTTGACTGTCTGGGACCTCTTGAGCATGCAAAATGAGTGCAAGCTCTTCTTGGTAAAGGATAAGGCAAAGGGAGGGAATGGTCCAGTTTGAATGGACAACTCAAAGAATCCAGATTATAATTAACTGATACTGCATATACCAAAGGAATCCGTTAATTGGGTCCACAGCCATTTGTAGGTGCTGAAACATTGAGGAAACTTGACTTCAAATTTTGTCAAAGCACTCTGCCGTACTGTAGATTTTCCAGTGTCCGCAAAACCATTGTGGCAAGAGCATTACCCTCCCAACATCAATCACATTCATCACATGAAGAAAAGAGGAAGAGGGGTCTCTCACTGTGTAGCCATATTTTGTGCATAAAGAGACAATCCTACCTTTTAACGTTTCAAATTTAGACGAGCAAATCTGTACACCACATTTTGAATTTACAATGTTTCCATCATGGATAGTTGTGTGTCTGCCATGACTCAGGTTTGCTTCTCTGCCATCAAATCCACTAATATATATTTTTTTAAAGTTTTGCCTACAATGTGGATTGTTGTTTATTATACTTTAAATGACACATTTTAAGTTTTGCAACTGAACAAACAAGAAAAACAAAGAAATCACTCAAAATACTTTTGAAAAAGAATGTAGCCATCTCCCCTTCTCAGTAAGCCTGGAACGCAGTATTGTAAATAAAATAAAGCTTTTTAAAAACAACCTTTATATTTGTTTGACCTTACTGACAAAATATTGTCTTTTCCAGCAAGAGTTCCCCACTTTCAGGAGCCCAAAGCTAGTCAGGAACTTGAAGCCTTTCACTCTCGCAGTTGAAGAGGCTCAACCAAGTAGCAGAAAGTGGTTCCAAAAATACACAACTTTCATTTTCTGCAAGCCTATTGTGCAAAATCCTCAGAATGTAACCCTATGCTCCTTTTATTCAGCATTTGATGACCACCACTGTACTCTGAAATAGGAAGGCTGATAAATCATACATTTTAAAAGCCTCTGCCCAGATCACTTGCTTGGGCTGAACAAAAATCTCTATCCACACTCCAGGCACATTTTGTCTCGCATTAAGTGTTATTTGACCATTGTCACTAACCTATGGACACGTTAAGAGGCAGGAAACATGTTCCCAATGTTGGGGGAGTCCAGAACCAGGGGCCACAGTTTAAGAATAAGGGGTAGGCCATTTAGAACAGAGATGAGGAAAAACTTTTTCAGTCAGATAGTTGTAAATCTGTGGAATTCACTGCCTCAGAAGGCAGTGGAGGCCAATTCTCTGAATGTATTCAAGAGAGAGCTAGATAGAGCTCTTAAGGATAGCGGAGTCAGGGGGTATGGGGAGAAGGCAGGAACGGGTTACTGATTGAGAATGATCAGCTATGATCACATTGAATGGTGGTGCTGGCTCGAAGGGGCCGAATGGCTTATTCCTGCACCTATTGTCTATTCCTCCTCAAAACATCCAAAATAACGTCCTTGTCTTGAAGCTTGCCCTTCCTCCACAATCCATTTTCTTCCATAGTTCACCCTCAATAAAACGTTTTGGTTATTCTTTAAAATCTTGTGTTTTAAGTCATAACTCGTCCATTTGCATAGTGATTAGCTCCGGACCCAGCTGATCATGTTGCTGTGTACCATTTTTCTCTCTTGCAGCCTCAACAACCAGATCACTTCCTAATTCTCTTCAATGTTTCTCCACTGCCCCCACCACACATCTCCACCACCACCACCTCACCTGCAACTTCCCGATCAATATTGTGTTATGTCTTTTTACCTGTTAAAAAGGCCCATCTCATGCTCAAATTAACATAGAACATTCCAGTAAGTTCAGCCTGGCTGAAAACAAGGATAATTATTTTCTACATCTACTCAGGATGTTCATCCAACTTCTCATTTCGTCAGCTTTCCATCATAGCAGTGATGGATTTTTAAAAGATGGATTTGGGACATTTCGTTTGGTTAACCAGTGCTCTGAACAACTTCAAAAAGCCCTTGCTTTCCCCCTCTCCCCATCCACCCCGCCTTCCCAGTTCTCCCACCAGTCTTACTGTCTCCGACTACATTCTATCTCTGTCACACCCACTCCCGACATCAGTCTGAAGAAGACCCGAAACATCACCCATTCCTTCTCTCCAGAGATGCTGCCTGTCCCGCTGAGTTACTCCAGTATTCTGTATCTGCCTTCATCATCCCTCATGTCTCCTTTTCAAATCTAATGCATCTGTTTCTCAACCCTCTATCATTTCGTTATTTCATACTGCCTTGATTACATCTTTATTTTTAACAGATCTCTCAGTCTCCAACTCTCTCCACTTTGCCAGTTGTTGCATGTACAGGCAAACACAGGGATAAAAACAGAAACACACTGAGTAGAAACACAGAATAAATTGCAGCGTTTCCCCATGACTGATGTCAGGATATCTTTATAAACGAAACTGTACAATCCTTCTGGTGAAGATATTTCCACAATTGGGGAGGAGGTTCGAGGAGGAACAGTGGCGCAGCGGTAGAGTTGCTGCCTCACATCGCCAAAGACCCGGGTTCGATCCTCACTACAGATATTGTCTGTGTATGAAGTTTGCACATTCTCCCAGTGACCATGTGGGTTTTTTTCCAGTTTCCACCCACATCCCAAAGACGTGTGGATTTGTAGGTTAATTGGCTTCTGTAAGTTGTCCCTAGTGTGTAGGATAGAACTAGTGTACGGGAGATCGCTGGTCGGTGCAGACTCGGTTTCCACATTGTATCTCGAAACTAAACTAGGTTGAATTGGCCAAAAAGGAATGGTAACAATTCCCCAAGTCAGAATGGTGGGCAATTTGAAGAGGATCATACTCTCCTGTTTGAAGAGTAGGTGTCTGTTTCCATGCTCTTGAAAGCCTTGTAATTTTTGGTGGTAGAAGTCGAGTGTTTGAGTGGTGCTCTCAGAGTAGCTATGGGAAGTACACACAGGTACACATTGTTGCTGCAATTTAACTGTGATGGAGGGAATAAACATTTAGGGCGGTGGATGGGGTAACTATCAAGCTAACAAAGAATTTGACCTGAATCCTCAACCTTATATAATTTCAACAGATGCCGCCTGACCTGCTCAGTGTTCCCAGCATTCTGTTACTATTTCAAATTTCAATCACCTGCAGTTTTGGGATTTTCAGTTAGCGATCAAGCAGGCTGCTTTGGCCTATATGTTGTACTCATTGAAACAAGTGAAGAGTATTCCACCACACTCCTGACTTGCAGATAGTAAAAGGACACTGGGCAAAGGTGGTGAATCACTTGCTGCAGGATACCCAGCCTTTATAATGCTTTTGTAACTGTGATATTTATGTAACCAATTCCTTTCGGTTTCTGCAATCTGATGATTTTCAGGATATTGATGATGGGGGGGGACTTGGCAATGGTAATGCCACTGAACATCAAAGGTAAATACAGCCAAGACTTTCTTAATGAGCCAAGTGGGCTTCCTCCACACTGTGATTGTGATCCTGTAATAGCTGCCACTATTAAAAGATACGCATTATGTAAATATCTTAGTATTTCACACAAATTAATTATAATGAAATGCAATGATGCATGTAGAAAATGTATTAATGAGATGGACCAGTTAATCATTTTTTGGTACAAATATTGCTCTGGATCTTGAATTATTAATATCGACTCATTCAAATGGACAGCACATGAAACTTACTTATTACTGTATCAATGGAAGATTATAGGGGTTGCAGGGTTCTGGTTTTGGTGAGGCCTGCCCAAGATGGAACTTGGGTAGATTCATAAAAAGACCAATACTCAAAGCAATCTATATAGGTGCAGAAAACATACAAATGTAGCATTTTCTTTCAGGTCGGTTGGGGGTTAGGAAGTCCATGTACAGAAATTACTGAAAACTGTAAAAGGGCTAATGGTAGGTTGACATCTATCGCCAAGGTCTCCCATTCAGTCTATGCCAACTCCCAGACCAATCCCATTCTGCCATGTATTTCCCTGGAACCTGATCTTTCATGCATGTCAATTAACACCTTCCCGATTCTCCCAATAGGTAATCAACGCAACAACCAGCATGTCTTTGGGATGCGGGAGGAAACCAGGGAACCCTCGCAGTCACAGGGAGAACTCTACGAAGATAGCACCGGAGGTGAGAATCAAACCTATTTTGCTGAAACTGAGGCAAGTGTAGTACCTTGCCTGTGCCACCCATGAACGTCACCTAATCGTTTTGTAACAGAACACCTTTACTGCATAGACAAGATGAGAAACAAAGCCATCTTGCAAACTTGTTTCTTGTATCTTGTGTTTTATGACTGTTGGCAGACCAATTTCCCTCCCAGGATAAATAAAGTTCTATCGTATCATATAGTTGGACTCTCAGATCTGGACTACTCAGATCCATTCCGACTCATTTACCTTTCACTGTTCCAGCTTATCTGTTGTGAAATTATGCCCTCCTCTACGCAACTGATCTATGGCAATAGTCTCATCCATTGAATTGGAAGTAACTTCCAAATGCAGACAGATGAATTCAAATACATATTAGCCATTTTTTTAAATTCAAATGCCACAAGGGGTCAGAGGAGCTAAATGGCCTATGCCAGTTCAAAATTGAGTTATTTCTTGTTCGTATGATTTGCAATTTTTTTTAAAGTCTGCAGTTTTGTTAACGCTTCTCAAATTGCTGAATGTTTCAAACCTTTCTGAGCAAATAATTTTGGTATACGAGAAAGAGACTATCAATAACATTATTCAGAAACTCAGGTGGGCAAAAAGTCTCTTTCTTCCACTGGAATATATTGAAATTGGAAACCTCAGTCTTTGGAAAAGCCTACAATTAGTTCAATATTAGCTTCATAGAAATTGCTAATAGGACACAGGGTGTCATCACAGAGCTATTCAATCTAGTCCCACTTTTCATCTTTTAGACTATAGCCTTGGAGGTAACAGCACAAAGTGACCATACAAGTAATTTGTGAATGGAATGAGGGCTTATGTTTCCAGCATCCTTTCAGGTAGTGAATTCCAGGTCATCAGCACCCTTAGTAGAAAAACATTTCTCAACCCCCTTCAACTCCTTCTTTAATCTGCGTTTTCCCTTAAATCATTCATTTCTCCATGAAGGAAAATGGATAGGTTTCTGTATTTTATGTACCTCAATTCAATCTCCATTCCAAAAAGAAACATCGAGCCAACCAGTTTTACTTCAAAAGCAATATTTTCCACTCCGGCAATGTCTCTGTAAATCAAGTATCTTATACATTACAAGCATGATGGTAAGTGTCCAGTTTCTCTTAACCACCTTATCCATTTGTCCTGCTACTTTCAGGAATATGTGGATGTGCTGTCCAAAGTCTCCAATTCCACTACTCTTCTCAGTATTATAGCATTTATTAGGTATTCCCTTGCCTTGATTTTTCTTTCACACTTCACTGAATGCAGGGTGACTTGGACAGGTTGTGCGAGTGGGCGGATGCATGGCGGATGCAGTTATCCACTTTGGTGATAAGAATAGGAAGGCAGATTATTATCTGAATGGTGTCAAGTTAAGAAAAGAGAGATCTGGGTGTCCTAGTGCATCAGTCACTGAAAGGAAGCATGCAGGTACAGCAGGCAGTGAAGAAAGCCAATGGAATGTTGGCCTTCATAACAAGAGGAGTTGAGTATAGGAGCAAATAAGTCCATCTGCAGTTGTACAGGGCCCTAGTGAGACTGCACCTGAAGTACTGTGTGCGGTTTTGGTCTCCAAATTTGAGGAAGGATATTCTTGCTATTGAGGGCGTTCAGCGTAGGTTTACTAGGTTAATTCCCGGAATGGCGGGACTGTCATATGTTGAAAGACAGGAGCGACTAGGCTTGTATACATTGGAATTTAGAAGGATGAGAGGGGATCTTATCGAAACGTATAAGATTATTAAGGGTTGGACACGTTAGAGGCAGGAAACATGTTTCCAATGTTGGGGGAGTCCAGAACCAGGGGCAGGCCATTTAGAACGGAGATGAGGAAAAACTTTTTCAGTCAGAGAGTTGTGAATCTCTGGAATTCTCTGCCTCAGAAGGCAGTGGAGGCCAATTCTCTGAATGCATTCAAGAGAGAGCTAGATAGAGCTCTTCAGGATAGCGGAGTCAGGGGGTATGGGGAGAAGGCAGGAACGGGGTACTGATTGAGAATGATCAGCCATGATCACATTGAATGGCTGTGCTGGCTCGAAGGGCCGAATTACCTACTCCTGCACCTATTGTCTATTGAATGCTTTCCATTTGTTAATACTTTGCACATCTGATATCTATTAGCATCTTCCTGCAGCTTACATTTTATTTTCTTACTATTTCACAGTGAATTTTGTATCATCAGCAAACTGGTGATAGCTATTCCTACATATAGGCTGTTCCTACATATATTTCCAAAATCAATAAGAAAGTCAAGACTGAGCCCTACGAAAACCTGGTGCAAACAATGTTCCAAATCACCAAAACATCATTCAACAATTGCCCTATTAAACACTACTGGAGTTTCTAAATCCAAATTCTAGAATGAAATTTCAAAGTGGAAGCCACTTTCAGAGCACCACAACATTGTATTACAAAATCCTGGCATTAAACTATCCAACAATCGCATAATTAACTCCCAATATGCCTCATCCAAATACAACCACAGACACTCACTCACCAAGGCGTATGCATGTAACAATCTGTGACAAAGTATATCTTTTTACCAAATATGTTTCTTCAACTTTCACATATGATTTCAGGACCTAATTTCAGATACATTGGTCAAGGCAACTTTATCCAGTATCAACATAAGAAACGTATGCTGATCCATCTCAGGATAGAAGATTGGAAAAGTTGCTGCCCAAAAGTCCAAGTCTAATCTGTTAAAATATAGCTGTATTTACATATGTAAAGCCTTGGAACCACAATAGTGGACTGGGATAGCTCAAGGCAGGCTACAAACAAGGCATAACTACATTTTCCCATTGATTATTATGTACAACAAGCAGCGGGTATCAAATAAGTTTAGTGCTTCAATTCAAAATTTCATAAATGAGGCAACAATGATAATAATAACTTTCTTAAAGAGTCTCTTGGCTCAATTAATTAAACACAAGACATCAGTATAAAAGAAAGGACAAGTGATTGAGTCGCTTGTCCACAGGGACCAGATTGCTGGGGTTCAGTAGCCATTTCTATCTTATGGTACTGCTTGAATATTCTTCCACTAATTTGGGAAATTAATCCTCATGTTTACACCCCCCCCCCCCCCCCCTCCCCTTTGCTTTTGTCCTTTTAATCAGCTCTTAATCTAGATAACCCTCCACGTGAAAAGGTCCTAACTTTAGCATTGAAATCTTATGAACAATGGCCAACCTGTTGGGAGATCAAGTTGTAATAAAATCTTATTCTCGGAGTAATTGGGATGGAAAATGGCCTCACCCATATTTTCCATCTCTTTCCCAATTAAATTTTTTGTGCTCCCCTATCTCCAAATACAGTCATCCAACCTCTTCTGCCAGCATTTCCAACTACTCACTATGAATAGAACTGTTCTGTGTCGTGGAACTTAACTAATCTAATTTATTTGATGTTACGAAGGGGTACAATATAATCAGTATCAATCACAGATTCCTGGACAATGCTTGACATTTCCTGGGAGTAGGAAGGGAAATGGCTACCAGAAAAATAACCTTGTTGGCACCATGCTAAGTTTCCAATACAGCATCCTCTCCATTACAAAGACCTTTTATTTTTTCTGTAATCATTCTAATCTCTTATCTCCTTCAGTTCTTTTGCCTAAACCTTCATCCATCCTTTGACATCTCTAAGTTTAACTATTCCCACGCTTTCCTGGCCAGCCTCTCATCCCCCACAAAAGCTGCCATATCCTAATTCCACAAAGTATAATCCACACCCAAAACAAAAATACCTATCCTGATATTCAAGCCTCTTCATAGCCTCATGCCTCCAAACATCCAAACTTCTAGCTGGTTGGGCTCCCTCCTCTCTTTACCCCATCATCAGCCATCTTTGCTCCAAAATCAAATTATTTAACTTAAAAATGTTCCTCTTTAAGAACTTCCGTAAAATCCAACTCATTGATCAAGGTTTTGATCCACACTACCATTATTGATTTGTTTTGAATCTCAACATTGAATTTGATCCAATTATGCTTCTGCAAAGTGTATTTTTTATATACTATATATATATAAATCAAAGCTTGTGTTGTTGAACTTGGATAATGAGTTGACAGGTTATTCAACTATTCAGCACAAACAAGCCCAATCTTGTTCTCTTCAAACAGTTGCATATATGTATATAGATATACATTATTTTTCCAAATGAATATCAACTACAGCTGATTATCCCAACCCTGTAATTCACACACTAATTTTAACACCTCAAATGCTTGCCCAACTTAAGTTCACAATTTAGGCATACACCAACCCAGGAATTAAACTTTTGACCTTGTTAGTACAGATTAGAAACACATTAGACACTGCCTTTACTATCAAGTAAAATCTAACAATAGACACAACATTTTTCATAAAGGCTTCCTACCACCAATAGAACATAAAACCTGAGAAATATTCCCCTTGATGTTTTATTTCATTTCTCCATTATGTGGACCAACTTTTGTTATTCTTACACTGCATTCAAGGGCATAATGTTATTTACAGATTTTATCATCTGTGATTAAAAATAAATAAGTACCTGGATAAATTTGAACTAATCAGAGCCAGCATAGATTTGAGAAGGGAAAGTTAACTCTAATTAACTTCGTTATTTTTTTTAATGAAAATCCTAACATGGATAAGGAATTTGTTCTTCGTGATGTTATCTATATGGAATTTCAGAAGCCATTTTATAATGGAGATACAAAAGACTGCAAATGCTGGAATCCCGAGCAAAACACGAAGCACTGGAGGCACTCAGCAGGTCAGGCAGCATCTATGGAAGGAAATAGACAGACAACATTTTGGGTCAGGACCCTTTTTCAGACTACCCTTTATAATGTTCCGGCAAGGGCCAAGTATCAAAAATAAAAGGGCGAGAATTGGAAACAACCTCTGGACCCAAATAGGGAATTGGGTAGGAGGTAAAAAAAACAGGGATAATGTGTACCTACTCCAACAAATAGGATGTAAGATGGCATTACACAACATTCTATCCAAACGCCCAATTCAATTGGAATCTGTACTGCAGCTTCAGATTTTCAGCATTTTTATCAATAAATTACAAAGAGAAAGAGAAATACATTATCCCACATTTAGTGGCATGGTAATTAGTGTAGCTGAGAGTAGAAATGTGAATTAGAGAGCACCATGGGGAATTATGTGAGTATTTTGTACTTGATAAAAACGATGACATAGCAGAGATGTAGATGTAGCCCATGTAGCGAAATCACTAAAATAGATCATTAATGCAGCCTATGTTGGCCTTTCGTCCAAGAAGGCTGAAATGCAAAAGGGTAGAAGGTATGTTATGTTTTGCTGAAGCTCTAGATAGATTGCAATTATATCAGATTGCAAACTGTATTGCATGTTGCATTCCATCTGGGCAACACATCTTCGGAAGAATACATTTGTCTTGAGGGCTTACAGTGTGGATTCACCCGAAAACCACTGGGTAAAAGGATTTACTTATGAGGACAAGTTTGAAAGACATGACTTGCATTCATTTGAGTCAAGAAGATTAAGGGATAATATAATTAAGATAATGAAATACATTGATAAGGCAGATACAGGAAGACGATGTCCTCCAGTAGATGTTTAGAGCACAGGAGCTCATAACTTTCATTAAAAGTAAAGATATTCAGGAGTAATGGCAATTAGCACATCTTCCACACAAAGTGCTATGGAAACTTGGAAAATTCACCCCCCTCCCCAACCCAAAAAATGTTGACACTAGATGAACATTGAAAAAAAAATCAAAACTGATATATAGATTTATGTTAGCCAAGGGAATTAAGAACTGAGGAATAAAAGCAAGTAAATGAAGTTGAGGCACAAATAGCTATGATCTAAATTAATGGTTTTAAGGGTTTAATGTTTACATCCTCTTCATACCTTTCTAAGTGCATCAGTCAGGAGCCATAGATCAATCGAAAAATACAATTGACGACTTGGAACAGGACAGGATGGAGCCAGAAAAAATCTGACAAATTGAGAATCTACCACTACCCCTCCAGGTAATGTTCAATGTTCAATAAGTTCAGTAAGTCAAGTTGCTGAATATTTTTGGAGCAATAAGGGAATCATGGGATATCGGGATCAGGCAGGAACCATGATGTTATTGAAGAGTACAGCTGGCACAAGGAACTGTATATTATTTTAATCCCATAACCAGCATTTAACAGGTATTTAATTAATTAAAAATTAAAACCTGTTTTGAGGGGAAAAAATAGCTGGGTTGAGGTTTGTTTTGGAATGGAGGAGACTAAAAGGAGATTGTATTGATGTGTATAAAATTCAGAGGCCTAAATGGATTGACTAGAAAGAACCTATTTTCCTTACTGCAGAAAATCTGAAACTAAAAGCAGAGAATACTAGATGTACAAATCAGGTCAGGCAGCAACTGTACAATGAGAAAAAGATAACCTTCCAGGTTCAAGACCCTTCATCAGAACTCATGTTTAAAATATTTGATTAGAAATACAGGAGAGTAGGCAATCCTTGCTTTAAAATAATCACCAAGGAAATATTCATGTAGGTTTGTAGGGCACAAGTGATTTTGTTGTTACAGTTGTTGTTAAAAATTGAGTCAACTTCCTCATTTGTGATCATCCCTCTGAATGGTCCAGGTTTTGTGGCCACATACAGCCTGCTGCATTATATTGACCTTGAATTCAATTGGATTTTTAATAGTGCAAACAAGGTTCACATTTTTGACAGATGAATCAACTGCACTTGCTTCTATAAACTAGGTTTAAAAAATATATATTATTATGCTTCACTTAAAGCTAGCACCAAACTTACATACTAACAGCACTTCCATCATTTGTTCTGACCCACAAAAGACCAAGAAGACCCTAAGATCATTCTGAGCCTGCTGTTACCCAAACTCTGTCAACATACCAGGTACCAACATAACAAGACAAATTTCAACCTCGGTCCATACTTCTGAATAATCTCTTAGTGCCTCTTGGTGGAAAGCTGAGAATCTGACTTGGCACTAATATCTCCTGCAGCCCAATAGGTGACCAACACACAAACAATTAATTATTTGGAACTACTTTCAAACTGGTTTCAGGAGCGAAACAGAAAGCTCATTCATTTTGTCATGCCATTGATCAATAATTGCAATTACTGCAATAAACCCAAATAACACATTCTTCTCTGCAAAAACAACCACATGGGTATTTAAAAAATAAAACTGCATAGCCAACAAGAGTTATTTTTTTAACTTGAATATCCCATAACTAGACCAACCAACTTAGAGGCACCAAAAGGTAGGGAGCCCTCCAAAATTGGATGGTAGGAAAATCAGGATGGAATTGACAGGTATGAGTGGGAGAGAAAGCTGCAGATAAATAAATGGGGAAAATGGGATCTATGGTTTTGCTCAGAAACAGCATACGAGGACCAAAGGGCCTTTTTCTACATCTTGAAAATTGAAAAAAAGTCACATTTAGTAACAAAAGAGTTCAAATGTATATCAGCGGTTGAGCATGCAAGTCAAAAGTTTCAAATTTAAAATCTGCCTCCAAATAAACTCCATTAGAGAGAAATTTGGGTCAGTACTCAGATCACAGAGATGCATGCACTGTTCTTGGTGTAGATAGCCATGTTGCAAATGCTGCACAAAATTCATCTGTGTGGGCATGGAATCAAGACAAAATCTTGTTTTGTAATATAATTGCCTGTCAATACTAATTATCAAGGCGGTTAATGAATAATAATCCATTTGATTGAGATGGTAAAGGGTAACCAGTACCCATGGTACCATATTTTGGCATGAAAGCAAGAAAGGAGGGTTTTTATATGAGAAGCTAAATCAGACTTGCCATATGCACAATGTTACACAAACAGCCAGATCTTAGGACAAGATCTTTTGGCTCATTAGATTATGAAACGCTTTTAACACTGGCACTTGTAGATTGTAGATAACTTATATCCCTACATTGACTACTACATACACCGTCAAATACACCGTCAAAAGATTTATCACAACAAAATGTATTACTAAACTACAATTAAAAACGAATGATTCACAAATGTAAAACTCAAACATTGTTTGTGGACAAAGAATAATTTCTCCTCACCAGATTGAACAACAGCGTTAATTAGGCACCATGCATTGAGTACATTTCTTAAGAGGTCATTAAATTGTATGTATATACGTTTTCCATTTTCTGAGCATTAGGCATCAGGCACTTCAGATTCAACTGCACTGTCACTGGCAGCACAATAAAAGTAGAACAAATCTTACCAAGAATGTCAATCTGAATTTACAGGGCACCACCACATGATAGGTACTGTTTATTAGAGAAAAGCATGGGGAAAGGGTGAGGGGTGCTGGGAAAGAAAAGTTCAGAATAAATTAATTAGCAGTTATTTAATGAATTAATTCATACATAACCCATTTAATTAACAGTAAACCTAAAATATTTTAAACATGTTTATATTCTTGAAGATCGTTTCACTATAAACAATTAGAAAAATAGTATTTTATATAAATGATGCTACAGACTACATATAAAGACAATGCATGCTATTTTTTTCGACAATAAGAACGTTTTAAAAACTGTGCTGTCGGGTTATTGACGTTTTGTTCTCAAGTCTCATGGGCCTAACAAATACATTTCTGCATTTAAAATGGTCCCTACCGTTAATTTCATAAAAGTGGTCAGGCACTTTTCTATAATACATCTTAAAATAAAGAAACTAACCGATGGACCTTACTTTCAAGGTTGTTAATTACATTGATTTTCTCCATAATCCCCCAATTTAAGTAGGTCAGGCAATGGGGTTGTTTGGGTTTTAATTAAATGGAGCCCGTTAGTGGTTTTATAAACCCAGCCCCATTTATTCAAAAGCAGTTCCTGATTTTCGTCAGAAAGAAATTTATTCGGCCTCTGGATTATTTGCTCGGTTGTACAGAGCGTGCGAAACGAAATGACTGAAATTAACAATTTAAAACGATGTATTTCATGTTTAATCCGAATGGATTAAATGACTACATTCAAGTGAATCTTTTGTTCGTCTCCAATCGTGAACCACGTAGCGCTTCTCTCGAACTCCTGGGCCAAGACGACACACCCCCAACCCCACTTCCGACTTGGAAACAAAATACAACTAGAAACTTTCAAGACTATTAGAAATCACAACGTTGCAATCCATCTATCAGCTATTTAGCTTTCTACCCCGCCGGAACGTAACGTCGCTCCAAATTTGGGATCAAATATATCTGCAAATCAGGGGATCATCTAAATTACATACGATGTAAACATCTTCAGAAGTCACCTTTAGCATCAGATTGCGATGCGATAACTTTATTGCTAAAAGGCACATACAATAACGAATTTTAAAACTGTCTATTGGCTGTTTCGGCATTTTATTAAAATATCCGATTTTTTTTTTTTAAAGAAAGTAATTAATAAACAGTTCCCTTGTTTTTATTTATGCCAGAACTTCATAATCCAGCTCATAAGTATAGTTTAAAATCTGCCCCTGAAAATCGTTTTTAAAATAGCGGCTCAAACCACAGCATACCGCCCTAGAGATTCTCCTCCCCCCCCCCCACAAAATGATTTGAAGAAGGAATCCAAAACGTTCAGCCACCTTTCACGGTGCGTTTTGTTTTTAATTCTCACTATTTAGGAAAACAAAGCCCTGTCCCACGGAAGCCACTCGTAACTTGGGATGGGGTTCATCGAGTGAAATGTTCCCCGGACAAGCGGAATGCGTTTTTCCACACAGATTAAGGGTGAAGAACGTGCATTCAAACCGGATAAACTTCCCTCCCTCGCCCCCATTTCCATTAGAAACTCTCAAACCGGCGCGCGCGCACACATATATATATATATATATATAATATAATATATATATATATATAAATAATATACACACACATTCGCTCGCACGCATTTACCTCAAAATTCATCCCATTTTACCACAAACAAACTATGCCCGGAAAAGAAAAAGCGTCCAAAGAGGTTTTCAAACATGTCTGCTCCGTTTGCTGACTCTCGGGATGTGTTTATAAATTTTAAATTAACGGGTTCTCCGAAAACGCCTCACAACAGCAGCAGCACCACCCCCTCCACCTCCCCTCCACTCCTCCTCCCCTCCCCGCGCGCCCCAAGCAAGGGGCTTGCAAAGCCCAGAAAGGAGACAAAATGTTTTATTTTGCACGAACTCAAACATCTCGGACCCCGCTTTTTTTCCTTCTTTCCCCGTGCACTTTTTAATCTCATCCTCGACAATGCATTTCCTTTCGCTCACAGCAAGCACTTCCTTCAAGGCACCATCTAAAAATATTTTTTTTTGTGGAAAAAACAAGCTTCCAATTAACTGCTTTTCCACTCACTTTCACTCCATCCTCGCTCACTCCGCTTGCAAGGTTCAGAGAGTTTGTTGTGCGAGCTCTTGCTTTGTTTCCGAGGCAGGGGGGTTACATTTCTAATGTAATTTTTAATCTATAAAATCCCTGTCGGGAAGCAGAAATACTTGAAGCGAGCGGCCATCTTGGAAGCCCTGAGAAAGGAAAATAATCCCGCGGACTCGATTTCACTTCCCTTTTTCGGGATGAGACTGGATTTAATTAGATAAGAGTCAATGTGAACGGGTTTCGGTGCTTTTTTTTGTAATTTTTCTCAGAGATTTGTCTGAATTTTTTTTTTTAATGCAATTCTGCGGAGAGATATTATTTTAGGGCGGAGAGCAGCCTAATCTCTTTGCAGCAGCGTTCTGACGTATAATCATCCGCAGAGTTTAAAATCTCACATTTAAAGCGGAACATCAGAGCATCCGTTTGGCGAAGTGTTTATGTGAAACGTGTTAACTGCAATCGTTTAAAGAAGTGTTTGCTGAAGGAGATTCAGCGTGAAAAGTTGCCGATTTGCATTGTTTTTTTTGTTATAAACGCGGCGAAAGACCTTTGAAATGGGCAACTGATGCAATGTATTGTGTGCGCTGGTCGATTGAAATGTTTTCTTATCAGGCTGTAAACTGTTTGCCTGTTATTACATTGGATTACATTGACCCACCACCATGGTGGAAAGTGGGAGGAATTTCACGTGAATGCAAAATGACAACCTACTGCGTCATGTAAAATGTTTATTTCCCCTTTTCATTCCCTTAAATCGGTTTTCGGTGCCTCGATCGAGTTCAACTCGCCGTCCAACTGCGAATTGCCCAGGTAGTTACATTTGTTGCCAGTTGTAATTTTGCAACGGACAAAGAAGCCATTTGGCACAATTTGCCTGCCCTGGCTTGCTCAGAGGCACAGTCTCTCTTCCCCCTTCAACTCAGATTTTTTTTTACAAAGGGAAGTTGACGACTTTAGTCAATTCTGCTTCCACCGCTGCTAAGTCTTCTGTGTACCAACAGTCTGCACCATAACATTTCTTTCGCTTTGGGGGCTGAAGTTTGTTTCCTCATTACTAATGCATCAGAAAACTTATTTATTTTACCAAAACCCTTCGGCCTTTCGAGCATAGCTGGATATGCTTCCTTTGCCTCATGTAGGTTTTTCCCCCCCTTAATGGCCACTTTTCGCATCTTTTCACACCCGGCGTCTATTTATTGTAGTCCCGTTTCTCTATCCTACCCACTTCTGGGAATCTACAATTTAAGTCCTCCCTCCTTTTGACATTGTTTGGATCACCCTACTGAATTAGGATATTCACTTGCCATGAATGTTCAGAACTGATCACATAGAATCCTAGCACCAATTCACAAGTCAAGAGCGTTTTATTTTCATATGTCCCGAAACGGAACAATGAAATTCTTACTTAAAGCAGCACAGCAGAAATGTAAACATACTACTCTGTAAACATCAAAACAAACAAAAGAGTTTAGCATATATCGAAAACAAACAAGATAATAGTGCAAAGCCAGAAACCACCCCTCCCCTCCCCCTCCCCGTAGTTCAGAGGTTATTTGGAGGTTGTAGTGAGGAAACTGCTTCCGAACCTAGACGTTACCGTTTTCAGGTTCTTGCACCTTCTTCCAGATGGCAGGAGTGAATTAGTGTGTGTCGTGGGTATTTGATGATGCTGGCTGCCATTCCGAGGGAGCGACTCCTGTAGTTTCCTTCGATGGTGTGGGGCAGTCATTACCTGTGATGGAGTGGGCAGTGCTCACCACTTTTTTGCAATTTTCCTCATTCCTGGGTGTTCAAAAGTTGCCAAACCAGGCTGTGATGCAACCAATTACAATTCTCTCTGTTTCATCACTGATCAACTTCCACCAAGGAGAATTAATGACACATAAACGGCAGATTGCAGGTAAAACGAGTTTGCAATCCGTACAGGTCACCAGTTGTGATCATTATTATTCTCCTCCAACCCACAGAATGGCAACTCCATTGAGTGATCTTACCAAGTTGTCAGTACAATCTCCACTCGGCACCTGCTGCTTATGCTCCAATTGGAAAAGGCATCAAATCCTCATTACAGTTGCATATGATATGGGCTTTTATAGCTGGCAATGGAAACACCCCCCAGCATTTCTCATTGAACAACTCTTATTGGAGGTTCTACTAATCAGTAGGTTGAGGGGCTGAATCCTGGGATTCTGCTGTTCCATCTTCTATATTTTTGTGTTGTGTGTTTTTAAACTTCTAGTAGTGGGCAGTCCTCGTTGTTCTACTTTGAAAGCAGATAAAACTGTTGGTTCATAGGAGTGGGTATTAATCAAAATAGGAAGAAATAAAGCATACTTGGCTGGTTTTGGCTAAAGTTAAGAATAAACACCAAGCATGTTACTGCAAACCAAAGGCCAACTTAATGAAATACATTAAAAAAAGTAGAATAAAAAAACAAAATTGAAAGTCAGTTGTTGAAAAAGAAATGGCTGCGTAAGAACCAAGGATGGTCTTCCTCCATTCCCCTCGGGTCCGAAGGTTTATGAGAATAATCTCAGGGATGATTACATATGATGACCGTTTGATGGCTCTGGGCCTGTACTCACTGGATTTTTAGAATATCATCAGAAAAACAGTTTACTTTAATTAGGTTAAAAAAATTCTGAACTATCTATTAGTAGTAACCACATCAGGATATAGATTTTGGCTGGATTCATTGCAAGACAATTGCTGATCTCCTTAGTGAAAGGAAACTTTGAAAGTGGTCAACAATTCATAAAGCTTCAATAGGAATTTTGCAATATTTCAAGCTTTAAGTGCAATACCTTCTTCATCGTCTCAACCAACCTGATCTCCTGGTGGCTCAGCACTTCAACTCCCCCTCCCATTCCCAATCTGACCTTTCTGTCCTGGGCCTCCTCCATTGTCAGAATGAGGCCCAGTGCAAATTGGAGGAACAGCACCTCATCTTTCACTTGGACAGTTTACACCCCAGCAGTTTGAACATTGACTTCTCCCACTTCTGGTAGTCCCTGCTTCCCCTCTCTATCCGCTCCCCCTTCCCAGTTCTCCTACTAGTCTTCCCGTCTCTGGCTACATCCTATCTTTGTCCCGCCCCCTCCATCAGTCTGAAGAAGGGTCTTGACCCGAAACATCACCCATTCCTTCTCTCCAGAGATGCTGCCTGACCCGCTGAGTTACTCCAGCATTTTGCGTCTACCTTCGATTTAAACCAGCATCTGCAGTTTTTATCCTACATACCTTCTTCATCAATTTTTCTTTCTTCAAGGCAAAACGACTTTACTGGGTTTCCATGGCACTGCCCTTCAGAACCTGACCCAAAATAACCATTATTGATAGAAATCTTTAACAATGAAATGTTGATACCCACTTTACAACAGGATATCACAATGTAACCACGCTCTGTCTTCAACATTCATACATCTGCTGTCCTAATAAACCACCGGACAATTCAGAACAAGGATTGTACTTTCATGGAACATACAGCTCATTGGATGAGCTGAGCCACAAGGCAATTTATACTGCTATCTTGTCTGCAACCATAGGAGATGCAGCACCTACCCTTTGATCTCCATCCACCTCCAGGGACCTAAACATTCTTCCTAGGCGATGCAGCAAATTAAAAATGTATTTTCTAATAATGCAGTGGGGAAAAAAAATTCATGCACCCAATTC
The DNA here is from genome assembly GCF_053455715.1 of Rhinoraja longicauda. NCBI lineage: Eukaryota > Metazoa > Chordata > Chondrichthyes > Rajiformes > Arhynchobatidae > Rhinoraja > Rhinoraja longicauda. Next base: position 3,789,812 of record NC_135994.1, read on the forward strand.
ATGATGGCTTGCACATACACTAACTCTGCTCACCAAATCATACACAGAGCATCATGTTATTCATAAGGTAAAATAGGCTTCTGAAGGCATGGAACAAAACCAGAAACCAAATGAAAAACTCGGGTCAGGCAGCAGCTGTGGAGAGAGACTGTGTAAATGTTTCAGGTCCATCAGAAGTGGAAAAGTGAGAAAATTAGTCTGTTTTATGTTATAAAATTGAATTAAAAAAACAGAATGGAATGATGTTCTCCTCCCCCTCCCCTGTCCATATCTGGCTCATCCCTTTCTCTACTTCGCTCTGTCCCCATTGCAAGGCAACCAGTATCCATTACTAGTCCAGACTTCTACAGTTTTCTCAACTGCAGCCAGTTTCCTGCAAGGATGCCATATAATTGTCCCAATTTCTCTGTCTCTGTCCTGATGACAAGACTTTCCAAACCAGTGCAGGGGATGTGTTCCTTTCTCAGTGACCATGCCATTATCTATGAAAGTGACTGATTTCAACCAAATCTCTGTGCTCACCATCTCTCCTCTCAGCCAAAATAAGGACAGGTATCCCTTGCCTTTAAAATAAAAGTAGAGAGCTTTTCACATGGAAACAAGATGTGGAACTGAAATTAAAGAAAAACATTTCCTAAAATGTACTATTGTTCTTTGGTGTAAAAGTGCTCTACGCAGAGGCAGATATCTATCGGTTCATTCAGCTGTATGCATGCTTCAGTGCAAATGTATGGGGAGAAGGCAGGAACGGGGTACTGATTGAGAATGATCAGCCATGATCACATTGAATGGTGGTGCTGGCTCGAAGGGCCGAATGGCTTACTCCTGCACCTTTTGTCTATTGTGTGGAGTTTGCACTTTCTTCCTGTGACTGTGGTTTCCCTTCCCTCCTATGTTCCAAACACGTGCAGGCTGGTAGTTTAATTGGCCACTGTAAATTCCCATGTGTGTTGATGAGTGCTGGAACCTGGGGAATTCCTGAGACTGTGGAGAGAAGGGAGAATAATGAAGGGATTACTGTAGCTTGGACTTGGTGACCCAGAGCCCCAAATGCTGCATCTCAAATGAAATGGCTAATCCAACAATTTTGTGGATGAAGCATTTGGATCCGAAGATAGTTTCATGTTCATAACTGTCAAGAAAATGAGACCCAAGTCAAATTCCATAATATTTTAATAAACACGTCCTGCAAATCAACTTCACATAGCACCCTGCACAAAATAAATCTTGTCAAAACTTAGTGCCAGCATGGGCAATGCATTACCAAAATATATTACTCGGACAAGGTGATTACAGATTACAATAATAGATCATTGATAAACTACTAAATAGCCAACACTTCAAGACTCAATTACATCCATAAGACAAAAGACAAAAGGTCAGCCAAAAAAAATAAAATTCAAGGCACTGTTTCAATGGTAATGTGGGTCAATTGATCTCAGTACAGTTGGCCCCAATTGAGGATGTAAAATATTTTGCCTACTTTGAGCAGAATTTTCTTTTAAAAATCATAGAAAAGACAAATATATCAAAACGCAGTGTTTTCCTTCACTGGTCAGAAAACATAGAGATTTGTACTGAGTGAGTTGAGATTAATCTCAGTCATTGAAAGTGCACTTCAAATGTTAACTTGCTTTTGAAGGTGGTACAAATTACTCCATTTGAGATCAAAATATTCAGACAAGATCTGACCAAATAGCAGCAGTTTATGACCAAATTTGACCAAATGCAATTTTGGCTTTCTTACACTTATTGGAGTAATTTTAATCCCTAAAATATTGCTTCAATCATACTGTTAGCATGAGGATCACCTAACAAGGAACAGGTGATTAGTAGCAACAAGTTTCTCTGGTGATAATGGCAAGTCGTGACTGCAGCATGACATCCAGTTTTTAAACTTAACAAGGATTATACATAACTACTCAATTAAATCCACAAGCTCAAATCAAAGTCTAATGGATGGCTTCAAAGTTAACAGGTAATTGGTAAACCTAAGTTTTATGTCAGAAATTGCAAGTGCTCTCAGACTATTGCAGCATAATTCGTTTAGCATGAATATCAAACGAATCAGCACATTTAAATAAGTAACTATGTTTCTCAATTATTTCACAATAATAAAAACATGGCAGTTGATCAAATTAGACATACCAAAATGATTTTGCAATACTTAGTCGTCCCTTACCATACAATAAACATTCATGTTGCTGCACAACCCAGGCCAAAGCAGCTCGCATCTATCAGCAACGTTTTCTTTGTGTCATGTTCAAACTCAATTGAAAGACGAAAAGAAAATCTTCAGCTGGACAGATAGGAAAGGGGTTGTGAGGTACGAGTTGCTTCCAAACAGTAAATCAATAATCCATTCCATGAAGCAGCTTCAGTATCATTCTAAACCAAAGTAAATCGAAAAACTGGGTCTCTCAAACCAGTAGATTTGGCAACACTTACAAAATGTACATCTTGCAAGCATAAACCCAGTTATTCAGCTCAATAGCCAATAACAGACAATATTCTTATTTAGACAGTTTCAGCAGTTCAAGATGCCACTATTACAATCTAAACTTTATGCAATCTCAATTTGCTACAGACTCTAGATTTTTTTTAATTTTTTAAGTACTTTGCAAGAAGGAATACATTTTGAAAAGACTACATTTATTCCCACTCCATGGAAACAAAATCCACATGAAACAACAAAAAAAAGGCTATGGTGAAGTGGCAATCCCATCAGACACCAAATGTACTTTAGAAGCTAGTTCATTAACATAAAGCAGGCCTTTGATTTCAAACTATAGGCAAGCTTCTGATTCATTACTGAATACCACTTAGAGTGGATCTTATTTTGCTAGCTGTACAAGTCTAAGCAAGGACTTGCATATCACAAACAATACAAAGCTTATTTAACAACTCAGTGACCTAATAAATCAAGCCGATTAGTGTAGCACAGTTGTAGTGGACTTCTATTCTGTTAGCTCAGCTACAGGTAACCAGATTACAAAATGGTTAGGTCTCATAACTGCCTTCATTTGTCAGCAACCAGAAGAGTGTCATGGCCACAAAGCTCACTACATCATTTCACATTTCCTGTCCTGGACGTACCCAGCTGGTTTTTCAATTTCCTGGATGATCATTTTGAATATTTGCACTGTGGTCTGAAAAAGAACAATTCAGTTATGTACATAATATTTCCTTCTTAATGTTTACAATGTAAATACTTTGCCAGAGATACAAAACCCAGGATGGTTGGTAAATATTTTCTCCCCTCCCCATAAATGTACATAAGCAGTGGCACTCGAGGGGAAATTGGTCAGTCAGGGTCAGTCGTTAATAATCTGACCAAAGTACCATTATCTTGTTGCAATGGATTTACAGTAAACTGTACCCACAATTGGCATTGGCTCAAGTTGGATTTGGGGACCTTTCTTTCTGGGTCTTCAAAGGTGAATAGCCTCCTCCTCTTCCATAATTTTTTGTGATTAAAATTTTCTCTGACATGCAAGAAAAAACAAATCTCATGAACACTGGTTTGGAATCCAAATTCTTCAGTACCAGCACAAGGTTTAAACATCCTCATTTATTCAGCACGACGCCTCCTTTAAGAGACAAATGTTCAAGCAATCAATTTCTTCCCAAACACTTACATCATTCTGTTTTGCCGACGATTCCAAGAATGCAGCCCCCCAAGAATGTGCGAGTTTCTTCCCTTCTTCAATTTTCACCACTCTTTTGAAAAAAGGAGTAAAAGTGTCAAAATGGCATCATTATTTAAACCAAAAACAAATACACAAGTAATTTTGCCACAAATAATTTTTTAAATAAAGACTGAAGTATCGACTTCCACACCTCTCAAAGATGATACTCCATGTCATTTTTGAACAAAGGCGTTATACTAGAAAACCTTTTATTCAACTTCCAGATCAAAAAATATTTTAAAGACTGTCAGAGACCATTTCCACTGAATTGCTTCAGATTCTATGATCAACTACTTCAAAATCTGGTTCCCATTTGGAATTTCATAAATTTGAGCCTTAATCATATTTGAATGCAGCACTTCCTTTTGTACTAATTTCCTTTATCAATTCATTGATTTTTTTTTTTTTAAAGAGGCAAGTACTCATTTAATTTAATATCTTTATAATCCCAGAGTCTTTTACAATCAGGAAGAACTGGCAAAAATAAAATTCTTCTAATTCTCATGCTTTGGGTGGGGACAATTAATACCCAATCATAGACATTTGAGGCAGCAGTTGGCAGGTACCTTTCTTCAACCATCATATTCGATGTTTAATTTCCCAAGTCATTTCCTCACATATCTAGAAAAAGGTAAATGATTTTTGTTGCTGAACTAAGAACATCCCAAATAGAAATCTCTCCTGGACAGTGTAGAAACGAATTCCCTCCCTTGCCACTTATTTCTTTGATCCTACCTATTACTGAATAATTAAGAATAATCCTTCATTATAAACAATGTTTTATACATTAAACTTTGCTCTTTAGAGAAAAACTACTACATACCTTTGTTTAGTAAGGTCTTTCTTATTTGCAACCAGCACTGTTGGTATTCTAAACAATTGAGGGGGAAAAAAACCAAGTTACATCAGATTCAACTGTGAAGGCTAGAAACTGTCACCATACCCCTGGTATTTTAAGCATCTGTTCACATTTGGACTGTGGCTTTAAAATTAGGGCTTGGAGTCATTTAGTCCTAAATAAACCCCAAAACACCATTGAGCAGGCTGTTGACAGGTACATTTATTTCACATGATGATCAACAGGGCAGCACTCAGCTGAATTGGGTTTGAGTTCTAATGTGGAAAACATACATACCTGTGAAGCTTTCAACATTGTGGGGCTTGTGCCAGGTTTCTATCTATACTTGGCTTGGGGCATGACTAGTTGTTGTGTTTGTCCATATTACAGTTAGAATGTGGTCAGAATGCATGTCCTTTGCTGTATCCAGCATGCTTACCCATTTTTTTCTAGACCACAAGAACTTGAGACAGGCTTTGTTTTGCTTTAGGCACATTCTTCTGCAGTCTTTAGCTTGATAAGGGATACATTGGGGAATAATTAAAAGAACAAATACAGTTCTGGCACTGCTGGTTATGCACAGTACTTCAGATCCATCTATTTGGGAGTAAATGGTCTAGTTTTGAATCCATCCTATTTAGCACAATGGTATTGCCACACCACGCAATGGTGGGTGACTGATGGGATTTGGCTTTCCAGAAGGATTGCATAGTAGTCACTCTTGACAATACAAATCATGGACAATGCGCATTCAACAGGTAAATGGGTCAAGTACATTTTTCTTGTTTCATTTCTCTCACCACACACCAAAGGCCAAGTCTGGCAGTTGTTTTTCAGAACTCTGTCAGTTCCACAAGTACTATGGATCAAAGTTTGATGATGAACACTTAAGTCTTCCTTAAGTCCCCAACCTAGGTTACAAGCAGTGTCCTTACTACCTACAAGTGATTCTAATACACTGGTGTTCAGCATTGAAAACTGCCGATCCATCAGCTGAGGAAGGTGAAGCTAGTGGTAGACAAGGGCCTTCCCTATGTGGCATGCCTTGACACCACAAATCATCGTGTGGTGCAGAATCAAACTTCAGAACCCCTTTCTCACAAATGGGGCAGGGCGTGTACAACCCCTGTGTTAGGTCCAGTACCAAGGAGGATGCCCGTGGTTGCTACAACATAGAGGTGTCTTAGCCATTTTGGCAGGCAGGTGAGCACATCACGTACATTGCCGTAGGTTAAGAACCACAATTCCACCAGACTAGGTAAGCTCAGTGGGTTCCAAGTCAAATGCTACCATTCTGGAATTTATTTTTCTTTTAAAATGAAATGCTGGAAACACTCAGATATACAAAATCTATAGAGAGAGAAATTGAATTAATATTGTAGATCAATTCAACCGCAGTTTACTCTATTACTCTCATCTCTATATCATTAGTCCAAACCTCTGGATTACCGAGTCAGTAATATAACATGACAACCACCTGCCACATTTGGACACCAGAAGCCTCAGTACCAACTAATGTGGAACCTGGTTCAAAAAGAACATTAACATTTCAATGTGTTTGTAACATTGTAATGTTCGAACTATACTTGCCACACATTCAATCAGAAACTAGTTTGCAGCAACAAGCATTTCGACAATAGAGACCAGTCTCTGTTGCAATTACATACAAGTCACAGAACCCTTTGAAGTATTATTGCCAAGGTTTGGAGGTGCTAGTAAAGCAACTTTTAAAATTAACTCTACAATCCGAAAAACTGTATGCATAAATCTTTACAAAGTTATTAATTCAGCACTGATAGGAAATGAATTTTTAACTAATAAGATGAACACTGCTCAGAACAATATAATAGAATCATCATCATTGCCATGTGCCGAATGCTTAAAAGATAAATGTCTTCTGCCTGCAAACCCAAAGGACACCAAGAGCTTTGACTTCAAAAAGGCGAAGTGAGGAGACCATACGCCAGCTTTCGTCAGTTAGTTGGAGGAGAGTTAGCAGCTTAAAATTCCTGAGTGTTAACATCTCACCAGTATCTCTGCTTTCTTAGAAACTCGAGGAGATTCACCAAATACTCTGACAAACTTCAACAGATACACCGTAGAAAATGCCCTGACTGGTTGCATCATGGCCTGGTACAACAATTCCAATGCACAAAAACGCAAGAGGCTGCAGTGTGGTAGACTCAGCCCTATTTATCACGGGCATAGCCCTCCCCACCATCGGAGGCACGTCAAGAAGATGGCATCCATCAAGCATCCCCTCCATCCGAGCCATGTCCTCTTCTTGTTGCCACCGTTGGGCAGGAGGTACAGAAGCCTGAAGTGCCATATCACCAGGTTCAGGAACAGTTATTTTCCTACAACCATCCGTTTCTTGAACCAACCTGCGCAATATTAATTCTTACCACAGCAATAGAACATGGTGGACCACTTCTTGAAATACTATAGACTTGTTTTCTAATTGTATTTTTGCACACTTTCTTTCACTGTCTTGTCCAATTTATCTATAATAAGTTTCCGTGTTTATGTCTATAATGCTGCTGCAAGCAAGATTTTGATTGTCGCTGTACTTCATCGTTCTTGTGTCCATGACAATAAAAACAACTCAAGTCACTAGACTGCTCTATTCTTTATCTTTGCAGATAATAATGGAAACAGAAGCATATTCGAAGTCTATTTTTATAATAGCCACTGACAAATCCAAGAATGTTTTCTACATTGTCTCAGTTTCTAGGTTTCTAATTTGAGTGCAAACCCCCAATCAAAAATCCCACAACAAAATGCACCACAGATAGGGGAAAATAAAAAGTCAAAAACTGCAAATTCTGGGAACACACTACAGGTCAGGCTGTATCGACAGAAAGAATTAACAAGAGAAAGAATCTGTGCCCAAAACATCAACTCTGTATCTCTTTCCACTGATGCTGCCTGACCTGCTGAGGATTTTCAACATTTAAGTTTATATTGCACCAACATAATGGTCTAAAAGAACTTAGTGCAAATAGTTCATAGAATATTTGAAGTTACACACTGGAGATCTGGACTTGAGATCAAAATGGAAATCCATTGCCATGCTGACAAAGTTAGAATTCTCCTCCATCTATCTCACCCATCTTCCCTACCCCAAAACAATCCCATGGGAATGAAGGTGCCTTGCATGAGAGTGATAACTATAGCGCTTTCCAGTAAAATTTTCTCAGGTACTTCCATACGCAGAAGGCACAGGTCAACAAACAGGAGAAAGCACTTTGCTGGCATGCCCTCACTACTCACCTGCACATTTGGCAAAAACATGGAGGCTCAAAAGGTGGAGCATAATGTGGAGATGACGGTCGGCTGAGGGTTAAATAAATAATGAACAGAGTTAGTCATAACTGTTGGAAGGACCTTCTAGCAGTTGTTTGCTTGTGCTACAAGTACGTCAGCAGATCTGTCCAAGTTGTAAATAATTCCCCACTCTTGCAAAACAGAGGAAAAATATATACATTGTACAGATGAATTGTGCATTGCATCTTCCTCATTTTATGGAAACTGCATTAACAGCACACTTCCATTACCACCTATATAAAAAGAAACACTGCATGAATTTTTCATGCACTACTCTATAAGATGGTGTTAAAAAACAGATAAGTGCATTCATCTCTCAAGCACAGCCCTTCATTTAAGCTATTTTAGATGCATGAAGTCTTTGTACCAAAATAACAATTTTAGTACTTGAAAACCTATTGTAGGTGCATTTAAATCTAAAATGAAGGCGCTACCAGTAACAGTAGTGGTCACACAATGTAGATGCGTATTTTCTTCTCTCAATCATTTATTTTGAGAGAGTTTAAGGAATCTCAAGTCAACATTTAAATAAAACACTCAGAATGTTTCTTTTGATTTTAAACGATCACTTGGAGCTGAAAGCAGGCACTTCACACTGGTCTGGATTTTTTTTTTCTGTAAACTGTACATTAAAAAGCGTGTTTTCCCAATAGCTAAAGGGTCATTAGCAGAGTTTAAATTTAGACATCAGTGAGCAGCCACTTGCATTGAAAGCCTAATAAAGTTAACATGTGCATCATTGGTTATTCCTGATCTCTATTATTGCAGGTGGAGATCATCCTAACCTGTGCTAGTGCAAGTCCGTAGAGCACAAGAACAAAAGTGCAGCAAGATTTCATGATAAATAAAACAATCTGCCAAACACAAATGAAATACACAATGCATACAAGTGATCAAGGATCCATGCAGATAGCTTGTTGATTTGGACAACAAATTGATTATCAGATGTTTCATCACCGTGATCTCCTCGAGATGTTAAATATGTGTTATCAAACCCCCAATAAATACAAAGTAACTCCACACATTGTTGCAAAGCATGGTGATTCAGTCTTGATATTCCCAATCCTTGTATGCATCAACCTTTAGAAATAGTGCAACATCTGTATAACGCCTAGCTATTAGGTCAAAGTGAAATTTGCGATTGACATTTTCTTCGGAGCGGAGGGGGCAAAAAGAATAATTGTGTAAATGTCGTGATTTATCTGTTTGAAAAGATTTAATGGTTCCAATTACTCCTGTAACACTTAATGGTGGGAAAGTATAGGTAGCACAAAATTATAAAGGTGACAACTATGGCCCACCTCCACACCATTGTGTAGAAGGCTTTTCTTAGCTCAGTTACCAAGTGAAAATGGTTTATTTGATACAACGAGGTGTCCAAAATCACAGGCTGCAATTTTGACTTTTGAGGATCAGTTATAAGTTTGGTTAAGTACACCTCTCCAGAATAGGAAAACCAGTACACAAAGGTAGATCATTTGTTGCCTCGTTCAGTTTTAATAATTTGTTCGGTTTGCAGATAAAAGTTGCTGAATAAAACAAAACAAAACTTTACATCACACACACAAATTACAAGTTTGATTATGCCAGCATATTACTGTGGAATTTACACTCTGAAATAAAGTGCCTGACCGGAGGCAACTTTTGTGTGCAATAAAACCAAACCAAACCATTGAAGGTCTTGAACAGCAACAGAAATGTCAGTAGACTGATGACTACATTTTAATGGCACATCTCATTTTCCAGTTGTACCTTTGGCAGATGAACATACCAACCACGCTCTACTTCCTCCTCAAACTCCTTCCCTAACTGCACCTCCTTGGTCTGACTTACTGTTGCCACGAGGACAAAAACCTACTTATTTTATTGCAAGAAACTTCCTGAAATGAGGCATTATATTACAAAATTGAAGTTCCAGTTGTTCTTACCTACGCCATGATGTAATTTTGATGGTTACAACTAAATGTTCTTCAGTAGAATAAGACACATTGGATCCCATAAGAGAAAAAACTTAAGCGAGTGGGCTAGGAGCTGTGAAGACCAACTACTTAAAATGACACAACATGTTACAACAACTTTACGCAATCAATAAAGGTCTTATGCAAAACACTGCAGTGGAAATCTTTAACTGTACAAAGTCACACTGCTATTCAAATACATGAGTAACATTTATCGGCTTCCTCACATTGGTAAGTATTGGAATAAAATCAACTTTTATGACCAGTAATTAAGATATTGCAGATGCTGTAAATCTTACAGATAAACAGAAAATCCTGCAAATGCTCAAATAAAAACAGGCAGCAACCTTGCATGGTCAACTACCCGAAAACTGCACTCACAATCTTTATGTTAACTTCCCACAAGTATTTTTTTCCTAATTTTAAATATATTATCAGATCCAAAATTGGCTTAGACTATAGAAGATCTGTGGTAGAGGGGTATTTTTCTTATTGGAGGTCTGTAACTGTGGTATTCTGCAAGGATCGGAGCTGGGACCTCTTGTTCCTAATGTAGATTACTGATTTGAATGAAAAGGTAAGTGGCCAGATTAGGAGGTTTGCAGCCGACACAAAAACTGATGATGTTGTGGATAGTGAGGAAGGTTGTCAAAGGACCTGGCAAGATATAGATCAGGAGAAAGTTTGACAATAGACAATAGGTGCAGGAGGAGGCCATTCGGCCCTTCGAGCCAGCACCACCATTCAATGTGATCTTGGCTGATCATTCTCAATCAGTACCTCGTTCCTGCCTTCTCCCCATACCCCCTGACTCCGCTATCCTTCAGAGCTCTATCCAGCTCTCTCTTGAATGCATTCAGAGAATTGGCCTCCACTGCCTTCTGAGGCAGAGAATTCCACAGATTCACAACTCTGACTGAAAAAGTTTTTCCTCATCTCAGTTCTAAACGGCCTGCCCCTTATTCTTAAACTGTGGCCCCTTGTTCTGGACTCCCCCAACATTGGGAACATGTTTCCTGCCTCTAACATGTCCAACCCCTTAATAATCTTATACGTTTCGATAAGATCTCCTCTCATCCTTCTAAATTCCAGTGTATACAAGCCTAGTCGCTCCAGTCTTTCAACATGACAGTCCCACCATTCCGGGAATTAACCTAGTAAACCTACGCTGCACGCCCTCAATAGCAAGAATATCCTTCCTCAAATTTGGAGACCAAAACTGCACACAGTACTCCAGGTGCGGTCTCACTAGGGCCCTGTACAACTGCAGAAGGACCTCTTTGCTCCTATACTCAACTACTCTTGTTATGAAGGCCAACATTCCATTGGCTTTCTTCACTGCCTGCTGTACCTGCATGCTTCCTTTCAGTGACTGATGCACTAGGACACCCAGATCTCGTTGTACGTCCCCCGTTCCTAACTTGACACCATTCAGATAATACTCTGCCTTCCTATTCTTACCACCAAAGTGGATAACCTCACACTTATCCACATTAAACTGCATCTGCCATGCATCCACCCACTCACACAACCTGTTCAAGTCACCCTGCAACCTCATAGCATCTTCCTCACAGTTCACACTACCAGTTCACACTACCACCCAGTTTTGTATCATCTGCAAATTTGCTAATGGTACTTTTAATCCCTTCATCCAAGTCATTAATGTATATTGTAAATAGCTGCGGTCCCAGCACCGAGCCTTGCGGTACCCCACTAGTTACTGCCTGCCATTCTGAAAGGGACCCATTTATCCCCACTCTTTGCTTTCTGTCTGTCTGTCAACCAAAATGGGCAGAAAAGTGACAGATGAAGATTAATCCAGACAAGTATGAGGTATTGCATTTTGGGAGATCAAATGCAAGAAGAAAGTATACTGTAAATTGCAGAACTCTTGTGCCCTGATGTACACAGGGATCTAGGGGTACAAGTCCATAGCTCCCTGAAAGTTGCGAAACCAGTGATTCGTGTGGTAAAGACCGCATTTTGTTTGTTCTCTCTCTATTACACATGCACATACACCTGTATATTAATTTGTTTGGAGTTTATCCGACAGATCTGTTAACAGTACGATCACTGGTGCCAAGCAGTACAGTGGTGTCGTGCGCATCCTCCGGCAGCAGGCTTGGCTCACTCGCCACAGAGCCGGGATACCTGTCCCCCAAGAGGCAAGCCGCCGAGCCCTGCCCTGCTCATCCCCAAGGGCCGGAGAGGAGCGGGAGAGACTATTCATGATCTCCAGAGATACTGCCTGACCCGCTGAGTTACTCCAGCACTTTGTCTTTTTGTGTGTGTTGACAGTGTCGCATTTAGGCAGAACGATTCGAATCGGCTAGGAAAGTAAGAAAGTTTCCCCTCAAAATAAAATTTACTGATACTTACTGGATTTTTCCCACCTTGTCCAGTAGTTTAGTGCGAATTATCTTAATCATTTCAAAACTGCAGAAACACCAAAGGACAGACATTAAGAGCAAAATATTCTAAAGTTATAAGAAACAGTTACACTATTCTACAAGTTAGTGCATAAAAACTTAAGTCCGTTCTCACCTCCCAAGGAGCCCTCTTGCCTAAAATGCATCATTCTTCAATTTCCTCAAGTTAGTACTTAACCTAACTTTCACTAAGTTAGTACTTACTAGGTTATCTGCCTGCATCAAAATTTAATCAATGGCAGACTAGACCAGAGAGATGTTTTGGCCATTGTGGCAGGCGAAGAGAAGGGAGATCCTATTCTGGTTCAGTGATTCAACTCTGCAGATTCAATGATCACATTCTTTAATTTAAAAACTCCAAAGTAGCCGAGCTAAACCTTGATGGTAGGTAGTAAAGCCTCACCTTGCATCCAATTATACTTATTCAATGCTATGCACACTAAAATAACTAGTTTCTTTGGCTCTTCAATCAAATACTCAGCCAACGATCACTCTTTAAGCAATTTCATCTTATAATTGCTGTCAAGTCACATCAGATATTAAAATTACCCCCATCAACTTCAGAATATTTTTAATATGGTTTACTCACCTCTTCATTGATGTTACAGAGTAAACCAAAATATACCCATGAATGTTCACTGTGTGGGAGAGGCTGATAATGGAATACTCATCCTAAAAGTTGAACAGAAAAAAAACAATGCTGGAGAACACAGAACAGTACAGCAGAAGAACAGGCCCTTTGGCCCACAATGTCTGTGCTGAACACAAGAAGAAAGTGAAATACAAGTTACCAAAAGTAGCACAGTGTCGTCAACTTAATATTTGGCAACACAAATCCAATACCAAAAAAGTCTGCAAAACAGTTAGTCTCTGCTGGGTAGCAAACATTTTTACAATATTCACAGTAAATCACATAGTTTTCAAACATTGTGCCACCCAAACTGTAAACCCATCTACAACACACAAAGACCTCACCTGCCCAGCAGTATCTACTAGCTGCAGGTAGAACTCTTGCCCATCGAAGTTCATGGTTTTAGTAAATGCTAGAAAAATAAAATTTTAAAGAAGTCACATGAGCAGAATGTTTGCAATATTAAGTTCAATATTGCAGATGATAGCTACACTGTCCAATCAATAACCCAGCAAACGAGGTGCAGTATTTCAGTTTGCTGACACAATCTCAATAATCCTAACAGGTGCTCTACTTCAGAAGCATATTTCACGTTCCCCCCCCCCCCCCCCCCCCCCCTCCCCTCCATAATCTTTTGAGCATTGAGCAAGATTTTATGCTACATGTTGCTAAATGTTCCATTTATCTCCCTACAACCAAGGTAACCACATTGATTCAAAATCTCAATAATCCTACTACGTGTAGTATTTCAGCACAGCTGCCTCAAGAATCAATCAAATGCACATAAACAAAAAGAGAAGCAGCTCTGTTTCTAGGGAAACTAGCAGATTTCACTTACAGTGAAAGCAGCTTAGAAGAAATACACATTTATCTGATCAATTTGAAAATTGCAAAGCCAGCCTGACATCAGACCAGGATGTTACAGGCTTATATAACATGGTATCCAATGCTACATCCACGAGCATTTAACAAGGTGAATTATACATCAATTGCAATCATTTCCCAGAAGACACAAGTTGTGCTTCAGTTGGCAGCCAAATGCAAACTAGGCGGAATGTCCGTTGCAATACGAAGAGTGGACCACACTGTCATCTTTTGGAAGAAAATTAAATCCCAGGTCATATGCTGCTCATATACTGTAGATAGAAAAGACTACAGAACTAGAAGGAATTTTGCTGCTGCCCTGCTGATGTTTATTCCTTAATCAACATGTAAAACAGATCACCATATCATTATAACTCTAATGTGGACAAAAATGGACACAAGTCCAACAACTGCAACTATTCCTTTGAACACCTTTGTGAGTTGCACTGTTGAGAGATGTACTGTAGGGAAGTTATTTTCAATCTCTCATACACAGCAGGTGTGTCGTCAAACAATATATCATTACTTGTGCATCTTCTAGCTCAACATGTGTGAAGTGTACTTTGAAAAAAAGAAATGAAAAAAGTAATTCAGTCCCCCGAAATATCCCAGCAATCCCAAAGACCACAATGTTGACAACATGATCAGTTAGGATGACCTGTTCTGTTACAGGAGACAAAAACCTCAAACCTTTAATGCTATTTATTGATCCATGTGGATGAGACCAGTGTCCAACACATCAGGATCTGAAGGGGCAAATAATGTTCAAAGAAAAACCTGCCACGACACTCCTAAATCACAAAGTCGACTTCAAATTTGCTCAGCCAGTTATGGCACCACGAATGATATTTACATATAAAAGACCATACTCACTATTCTCAATTGTAGGGTCATAGCAATCCACGAAACGTCCATCCACAAATTGGACTGCCAGAGACGACTTTCCTACAAAGTATAATTCAAAGCTAAGACATAATGAAAGGCAAACAGCACTTGCCTTAATTCAAGGGGGTAAAAACAAAATCTGTTGTAATATCGTTGGTCATTATCACGAAGGCACTTTTTCAGTATTAAAAATATTAAAACTTCAGATTTGAAACAACAGCTCAGCTTTGTTTTGCATAGTTCCAGTACTTATCCCCCTCCATCTCCCCAATGCCCTCATTCGTCTCTAAGAAACTACAGATGCTTGTTTAGAAAAGATACAAAGTGCTGCAGTAACTCAGCAGGTTGGGCAGCATCTCTGGAGAACCTGGATAGCTAACATTTTGGATCGGTTACCTTCTTCAATCCTCACCCTTCTCCAGTCTGAAGAAGGGTCTAAACCGAGAACGTCACCAATCCATATTCCCCAGAGAAGCTGCCTGATCCACTGAATTGCTCCAGCACTTTGTGTCTTCCTCATTGATCTCCTTCTTTGCATCTCTTCAAAACCAATAATCTGAGATTAACAGGCATTCACCGCCCTCACTCAGCTGGCACCACCACCATTTGCATCAGTCTCTCCCATGGTTTCTACCCATCTCGTCATCTCTCCACCCTCCTGCAACTTAAAACATGGGACTGTCAAAAGATTGACCCGAAATATTAACTTTGTTTGCCTTGCCACAGGTGCTACCTGACCCATGGATTTACAACATTTTGTATTTTCAATCTCAGCTGCCCTACCCCGGTTGCTGAATTAACTTAAAAAATTTGCAGCCAAGCCAGACAAAATTGCAGAATATTCACTTTCTAATAACGTTGGGGTCTTGCAAGTCAACAGAAGACAAGCCTCGAGACCCTGGGAGTGTTCAAGAACCAACAGTGGATGATGAGATTGCCAAGGTCAAGTTTTCAATTATGTAAAAATAGGATGTTAGAAATACTTCAGAAAATGAAAAAGCAAATTATAAATGCCAGAAATGTGAAAAACGAAAAGCTGAAAGCACTCAGCAGGTCAAGCAGCATCCGTGGAGAAGAAAACCACCAAACAGGCTACAAAGTGAAGTCAGGCAATATCACTGGCAATGTGTCCTTCCCTAATGAGCTCAATGCATTTTATGCTCACTTTGAACAGGTCAGTGGAAGGACATCACCTGCCCAGTTAGCCTCAGGATGTTTGGCATGTCTCCAACGACAGATGCACCATAGAAAGCACACTACCCGACTGCATCGCAGCTTGATTTAGGAACAGCTCTGTTCAAAACAACAAGAAATTACAGAGAATTGTGGATGTAACTCAGTCTGTTACATGGACTTCCCACCATCAACATATAGGATATCATTTCCTAGTTATTGTGAGTTCCACATTATCCCCAAAGTTCTGCACGTTTAGCTTATTATTGTTACAAATTTTGTTGAAGGCCATCCAGTCAAGATGACTATACATGATTACAATAAAACCGTCCACAGTGTAGAGAAAGGGTACTACATTTAATGCAAGGAAAAGTCTGATAAAAGATAGTTCAAAGGTTTCTAATGAGGTAGATGAGATGTCTGGACTGCACTCTGGGCTTACGCCGATTGCTTTGCTGAGACCTCAAGAACCTAAAGCTTTCGACATTGCTACTTCAGCACCGTCAATGTATGTACTGCTTGAGGTATGGGTACTGCTTTGAGGTATAAAATCATGTTGGGTAATGTGGTAGCTAACATGTTTATCCAGTTTTAAAAAAACAAGTAATCTTTGAATTTGTCTCTGTTTCTGCAATACTGCACCACTGATATGATGGTTTGTGTGGCAATGAACACAACCCTTTAGTGCAGGGGTTCAGATTGGTTCTGGAATCTTTGTACTTGGATTCTAATGAACATTTTCATGGACCTTTGCTCCCATCTGCTGATTCAGGGAGGTCATTAGTGCTCCAGAATCTTTAGCCGCTCTGGCTTGATCAACACGGGAATTGTTCATGCAAATAATTATATTTAATGAGAGTAGGGAGCAAAAATAGAGCCAGTTTTGCTTTATTTGGTTTGGTATATTATTGCCACTTGTATCAAGATACAGTAAAAGGCTTTTGTTTGCGTGCTATCCAATTAAATCAGATAATACCGGATGAATACAATCAAGCCAAACACAAGTACAACAGGTAGAGTAAAGAGAAAAGTACCAGAGTGCAGAAAAGTTTTGCAGCATTGTAGTGTTACAGTTACAGAGAAAATGTCTAATGAGGTACATTGCAAAATGGGAGTGCAAGCTAGCTTTAGGGGAGGACCATTCAGAAATCTGATAAAAGTGGAAAAAGCTGTTCCCAAGTCAGGGGTTATGGGGAGAAGGCAAAATAATGGGTTTGAGGGGGAAAGATAGATCAGCCATGATTGAATGGTGGAGTAGACTCCATGGGCCGAATGGCCTATTTCTACTCCTGTGACTTACGAACCACAGCAGCCAATTTGGCCACTACAAACTCCCACTGAAAGGAACCAGAGGGAAAAAAACATGCCAATATGCCAAATAAAGGACAGGTATTTCCTTCCATTACTGAGACACATTCGCCTTCTTTTCTTAATTTACCGTTAGTTGAGATGGGGGGGGGGGGGGGGTAGCAAAAATATTAGCATGCAAGTGAACGAATGGGAAATGTTTTGAGTATGAAGGCAGATAACTGTGCTAACAGACATGCCCAAATGAGGATTTACAACATTTCAGTCTCATTAAATAGGGGGGGGGGCAGACGGGGGGGGGGGGGGGCAGACGGGGGGGGGGGGGCAGACGGGGGGGGGGGGGGGCAGACAGGGGGGGGGGGGCAGACAGGGGGGGGGGGGCAGACAGGGGGGGGGGGGCAGACAGGGGGGGGGGCAGACAGGGTGGGGGGCAGACAGGGTGGGGGGCAGACAGGGTGGGGGGCAGACAGGGTGGGGGGCAGACAGGGTGGGGGGCAGACAGGGTGGGGGGCAGACAGGGTGGGGGGCAGACAGGGTGGGGGGCAGACAGGGTGGGGGGCAGACAGGGTGGGGGGCAGACAGGGTGGGGGGCAGACAGGGTGGGGGGCAGACAGGGTGGGGGGCAGACAGGGTGGGGGGCAGACAGGGGGGGGGGCAGACAGGGGGGGGGGGCAGACAGGGGGGGGGGGCAGACAGGGGGGGGGGGCAGACAGGGGGGGCAGACAGGGGGGGGCAGACAGGGGGGGCAGACAGGGGGGGGCAGACAGGGGGGGGCAGACAGGGGGGGGCAGACAGGGGGGGGCAGACAGGGGGGGGCAGACAGGGGGGGGCAGACAGGGGGGGGCAGACAGGGGGGGGCAGACAGGGGGGGGCAGACAGGGGGGGGCAGACAGGGGGGGGCAGACAGGGGGGGGCAGACAGGGGGGGGCAGACAGGGGGGGGCAGACAGGGGGGGGCAGACAGGGGGGGGCAGACAGGGGGGGGCAGACAGGGGGGGGGCAGACAGGGGGGGGGCAGACAGGGGGGGGCAGACAGGGGGGGGCAGACAGGGGGGGGGCAGACGGGGGGGGGCAGACAGGGGGGGGGCAGACAGGGGGGGGGCAGACAGGGGGGGGGCAGACAGGGGGGGGGCAGACAGGGGGGGGGCAGACAGGGGGGGGGCAGACAGGGGGGGGGCAGACAGGGGGGGGGCAGACAGGGGGGGGGCAGACAGGGGGGGGGCAGACAGGGGGGGGGCAGACAGGGGGGGGGGGGCAGACAGGGGGGGGGGGCAGACAGGGGGGGGGGGGGGGCAGACAGGGGGGGGGGGGCAGACAGGGGGGGGGGGCAGACAGGGGGGGGGGGGGGCAGACAGGGGGACACGGCCGTGCGGCGTTGCCTCGGGAGACAAACGCCACAGAAAGTAAAGTCACTCACCGACTGATCTGTACCCAAGCACCGCAATCTTCCGCGACTTCTCCGGCGGAGCCATCTATTTAAATGCTTTGCCGGACGGGAGGAGGAAGTCTATTTTTAAATCAATTTAAACAACCCGGGCTTGCGCTGGCCACATGACCACAACGCGAGTTTACAACCTGGAGAGCGGGACCCGAATGAGACGGTCTTTCTCTACACCGATTTATGTAACCACCCACTGTCACTTCTTCGCCCATGAGGGGGTCATTTTTATGAATGTTATTTAGCTTCTCTCTTCACTCACGCTCACACACACACACGACGGCGACAACAACAACAACAACAACAACAACAACAACAACAAACCCTTCACGCCATTTACGTGGAGGCGCGGTACCTGTCCTCGCGGCCGCGGCGCCGCCCCCTCTCCCCGCTGCGCGCCCTCTCCTGGGCGGCTCGCGACCGCGCTGCCCGCCAGCTTCGTGTCGCCGGCTCGGTGGCGCAGCGGTAGAGTCGCCGCCTCACAACGCTCGCAGCGCCGGAGACCCGGGTTCGATCCCGACCATGGATGCTGTCTGTACGGAGTTTGTACGTTCTCCCCGTGACCTGCGTGGGGTTTCTCCGGGTGCTCCGGTTTCCAAACACGTGCAGGTTTTGTCGGTGAGTGCTGGAGTAACTCAGCGGGTCAGGCAGCATCTGTGGAGAACGTGGATAGGTGACGTTTCACAGAGTGCTGGAGTAACTCAGCGGGTCAGGCAGCATCTGTGGAGAACATGGATAGGTGACGTTTCACAGAGTGCTGGAGTAACTCAGCGGGTCAGGCAGCATCTGTGGAGAACATGGATAGGTGACGTTTCGGGTCGAGACCCTTCACCAGTTCTTAACCCGAAACGTCAATAATAAGGTTTATTATTATCACGTACCGAGGTACAGTGAAAAGCTTTGTTTTGCATGCTGTACAATCAAATCAGATATACCATCAATTTGTGTTTTTTTTACAGATTGCCATGGTATATTATGAATTGTGATGTAAAACCAGGATGTTGGAACTGCTCCTGTGGATGAAAATTTAAACAGAAAAACTGCAGATGCTGGGAATGTAAAATAAAAACAGAGAATGCTGGAAACACTCAGGTCATCTAATACAGTAACCTGGAGTCAAATGCACTTTTATTGGAGGTTTAGAGAATTTCTAATCTGTTATGTTAAATAGAATTTATCAGTGCATAAGCTAATTTTGAGAAGTACTGGGGACCAAACAAAAGGCCTCCCAGCCATAATAGGGTCAAACATCATGTAATTAGTTGAACACTTATGAAATGAAAAAGCATTGAATCTGAAGAGGATATCAGACATTTTTTTTGGTTGATTGTCAAAGTTTAGAGTTGCACTTTCTTTGTGTTTCAACAATACTTGCCCATGCTAAATCGGAAAATCTAATTAATATTGCCATGGGAATTAGTCCTCCTATACATTGCCAAGTGATCACTTTCACAACTGAGCCTTGACAATAATTGTAAGGAGTAAAATTCACCCTGTGGTGTGACAGCCAGTCCAGATTCCCATCCTTGCCTCATACGTCCTACATTACAAAAGTAACAACACTTCAGAAAGTACCTCATTAGCTGCAAACTGCTTTAGGACATCCTGAAAGAGAAGTGAAAGGCGTTAGATGTACACAAATCTTTTTTTCCCCCACAGGAATGCCGAATTAAGAGCAGGAACACTGCCCAGTTTCCCACTAAATGTAATGTCTCTTTGGCTGCGATAAACTAAATCAGAACAGTCCGAGTATTGAATTTGTAAAAGGTGTTTAGTTTCTTGGGATTGAAACTATTGGAGTGCATTGTCGCGTATTTTTTTCTCACATGATTCAAGTATACTTTGAGAATGCTGCAGAGTTATTTCTATTGATCCTTCCGATCTGTCACAATGTGCGAGGTATTGGGAGGTTGCTCCCATTAGAAGCTATGATGTATGTTCAAATGCAATCAATAGGCCATAGACAATAGGTGCAGGAGGAGGCCATTCGGCCTTTTGAGCCAACACCGCCATTCAATGTGATCATGGCTGATCATTCTCTATCACTACCCCGTTCCTGCCTTCTCCCCATACCCCCTGACTCCGCTATCCTTAAGAGCTCTATCTAGTTCTCTCTTGAATGCATTCAGAGAATTGGCCTCCACTGCCTTGAGGCAGAGAATTCCACAGATTCACAACTCTCTGACTGAAAAGGTTTTCCTCATCTCAGTTCTAAATGGCCAGTTCTCAATCAGCATATAATTGATTCAGTTCATTTATTTTTAGTGATTTGTATGTGAAAAGCCCAGCATAACAATGGTTCTTTATTATCACATGTACCAAGGTACATTAAAACATTTTATTGCATACAGTTCAGTAAAATTATCGGCATCCATAAATACAATCCCAGATTAAGTACAAAATGTATAGAAACAGCTCAATGGGACCAAATGTAAGTCTTTGGCACCATTTTCGAAGTCTCGGCTGCAGCTTTCCATGAAGGCACATTGCAGCCGTCGCCTCCATCCAGAACATTCCACGAGGAGAGGATGAGGAGTCCCTCTCCTCACCCGGACACCTTCAGCCTTTGTGCCCCAGGGGTGCCTCCCACAGCCGGCCTCGAGGGTGTGGAGGGTATGACCCCCGGTCCTTCTTACCGGCTCCGTATCCGTCCTGGTCTTGGGGGGCGAGCAGGGACCGGGCTTGGAGGCTTCCTTCTCCAGGCAGGTTCCATGCCAGGAAAATAACCTCTCTCTCAATGTCAGCAAAACTAAAGAGATGATCGTGGACTACAGGAGACAGCGGGGGAGTGGACACCTCCCCATCCACATCGGTGATGCTGAGGTTGAAAGGGTCAGCAGCTTTAAGTTCCTCGGTGAGCACATCACTGAGGACGGAGTTTGTACGTTCTCCCCGTGACCTGCGTGGGTTTTCTCCGAGATCTTCGGTTTCCTTCCGCACTCCAAAGACGTACAGGTATGTAGGTTAATTGACTGGGTAAATGTAAAAATTGTCCCTAGTGTGTGGAGGATAGTGTTAATGTGCGGGGATCGCTGGTCGGCGCGGACTCGGTGGGCCGAAGGGCCTGTTTCCGCGCTGTATCTCTAAATCTAAAAATAAAATCTAAAAGACCTTTCCTGGACACTGCACACGGACACAATAACAAAAGAAGGCCCACCAGCAGCTCTTTTTCCTGAGAAGACTGAGGAAGTTTGGCATGAACGCCAGCATCCTCACAAACTTCTACAGATGCACCATCGAGAGCCTGCTGATGGGCTGCATTACAGTCTGGTACGGGAACTGTTCTGCCCACAGCCACAAATCACTACAGAGAGTGGTGAAGACGGCACAGCACATCACTGGCAACCGTCTCCCGGCCATTCAGGACATTTTCTACCGGCGGTGCCTGCGGAAGGCACGCAGCATCATCAAGGACCACAGCCACCCAGCACGCAGGCTGTTCTCCTTGTTACCGTCAGCCAGACGATACAGGAGTATGGCTGCGCGTACCACCAGACTTAAGAACAGTTTCTACCATCAGGCCATCAGGCTTCTGAACTCATAAACACATTTCAAATCATACATGTTGATTATTTTTAATATTGTCTTTTTACCTATTTTTTATATTGTCTTTTTACCTTACTAATGTCATTTTTTATCTTATTTATCCTTGGAATATTACTGCTGAGGTGACCCGTTGTCTTGTCAAATACATTTCATTGTACCTTTGACCCTGTGCCTACCTACATATGACAAATAACATTTATTATTATTATTATTATTATTCCTGGATCTGCGCCGTGCGAGCCAGGGATGCTGCCGTTTGGTGATTCTATAGCAGTTATTATCAGGCAGCAACATCTGCTGTCAAGTGACATGGTGGCAAGAGTGCCTTATCCACTTCTCCCCCCCCTCCAGCATCAGAAAAACAGAATCACAACCAACTGTGATCTTCATAAACTGGAGCTTATTTAGTTATCCTCCACACTGATTTCTCCATTTCAGACACATTTATTGTAGCTCCACGAATACCAAATTTGTTCACTTGCTGAAAAACAAGTTTAAGATCCATCTAACTCTTCTGAGTTCTCTCTCATCTTCCCGATATCAATTTCCAATCCATTGGTGCAACATGGCATTCGTAACTGCACTTCAAAAGTACGTCCTTAATTGGAAATGCTTCGAGGCTGCAAAGAGCATAGTAAAATTGCAAATCTATCTTTCTAAGTCTGTTCTGTTGTGGCATTTGTTCACATTACCACCTTTGAACTGACCAAAACATGACACAAACTGCTCGAGTAACTCAGTGGGTCAGGCAGCATCTCTGGAGAACGTGGATAGGTGACTTTTTGACTTTCTTCAGAAGAGTCCCGACCCGAAACGTCACCTACCCACTTTCGCCTGAGACATTGCCTGACCCGCTGAGATATACCAGCACTCTGTGTCATTTAAAAAAAAAAAATTAGCATCTGCAGTTCCTTGTTTATACTTGGAACTGACCGACTTTGATCTTCTGTGACTAACTTTCCCATGCTTACCTCATTTAGTTCACATATTGATTCCACCACACTCATACCTTTGAGAACTCACGAGTGTCCAGTTTTTGTCGTTCACTAATTGAACTGTAAAAAAATAGCGTAAATTGGCATTACTCAGTTTCCTTTTGACATAATTTTTTGCACCAAGGTTAATGAATAATGGAAAATACATTGCAATACCTTTCTACTCCTTGTCTGCAAAAATCAATTGGTTCTAAATTCTCTTTTGCTGAAATCTCTATTCATGCTCACCGCAAAGTGCTACAACTGCTCCTGACCACTCAGCACTAAAGCCACATTACTTACTAAGTGGAAAGACCTCAGAGAATCCGTGGATTAACTGATCTGAAGTAATCGGCTAGCACTTTCTTGACTGTTCATTTGCCAGGAAGGACTGGAAAATGGTCCTTGCCATGGTTCATCTCGACCAGCTGTATCACAGAGCACTCTCTGATCTACGACTGTTCCCGGGGACACACGCAGAAACAAACATCAAGTGCTGTTGGGAGATCATTAACTCGATGAAAAACGCACTTTGGTCTGCCCGAAATGTGTAGCTCTTCCAGTACAGTGACATGTCCATCAGGTAATGTTGCCGACTGGCCCATTCCACACTGCAGGAATATGTGCTGAGGGAATCACTGAAGCTTGGTGCAGCTAATGCTAAGGCTTTGTGAGAGACGACCACAGTCTAGGGTCCTAATACTGTTAGACACTGTAGATCTATGTAACAGTCCCATAAATACTCTACAGGCATATTATCCAAAGAAGTTCTTTGTACCTAGAATGTATTGGTTTGATGCCACAGTGAATATAAAGTAACACATGTAATAATTGTATTGTACTTCCTGTATATATTTTTATGAATAAGGTTTATTGTTGGAATAAGAAAATAAACTGATCTGTATTCCATCATGGTTAAAATAAGCTTTATGTTCAATACTAAAGCTCACCACATCTACCACTGCCCAACTGGATCCTTCCAACCATTGCTTCATAGCAGTCTTTGAGGGAGACTGAAACAAACCACATTCTATCATCACTCCCTTTCTGTCCAGTGCGAGAAGTCAGACAGTTGGGGTGGTCTTTGACAATTCACGGCTGCCTCTCCTTGGCTCTCGTGCTGCTCCCACTGGCACTGACTCTGAGCATAACGCAAAGTGCTGGAGGAACTCAGCGGCTCAGGCAGCGTCTGTGAAAGGAGTGGACAGGCGACATTTCGGGTCAGGATTCTTCTTCAGACTGATTCTGTCCCAAAAAGGGCCCTGACCCGAAACCGTCACCTGGACATCCCCTTCACAAACACTGTCTGTGACCCATTGACTTCCTCCAGCATTATGTGCTATGCTCAAGACTCCAGTTGAGGCCAGTTCATTGGCTATATTTAAGAGGGAGTTAGATGTGGCCCTTGTGGCTAAAGGGATCCGGGGGTATGGAGAGAAGGCAGGTACGGGATACTGAGTTGGATGATCAGCCATGATCATATTGAATAACGGTGCAGGCTCGAAGGGCCGAATGGCCTACTCCTGCACCTATTTTCTATGTTTCTATGTTTCTATATGCAGGTCCTTGTGTCTTCACTTCTGTCTCTGAGCTGACCGGTGTTCTATCTCATGCACAAAGCTTCCGACTTCTCTCTTCAGTGTGTACATTTTTGGCAATACATGGTTCTACAATGGCGATCGTCTCTGTGGAAGAGGTGGAGCTGGTGAACTGAGGAATGTGCAACCACACTGATGTTTCGGAGAGAGCATCCATTGAGTTATCAACAGCATGGGTCAGTGGTGGATCCTCACAAGGGTCAGGAACAGGGGATAGGAGTACCTCTTAACACTATAAAATCTGTCTACATCAACAGAGAAAAATAAGCCTCCATCTTACTTTTAATCAGTGCTCTTTTGTTGTCAAAAATGTGCTGTGTGCATATAACAGATCCTTGGTGCTGTACATCCCAATCTCGTTGTACCCCTGTACAATAACAATAAAGATATATTGTATTGTATTTAGAGATACTGGCATGCCAGACCAGCATGCATTGTTGCACTGCTTTCGAACCTGAGTCGCCGGCGCTGCATTCGCTGTAAGGCGGCAACTCTACCGCTGCGCCACCGTGCCGCCCGTATACGTAGAGAGGCGTGTCTACATCTGAGGAGGCTAGAGCAGCCAGAGAGATTTGTGGTCAGTTTAGTCTTGGAGGATGGAGAGAAAACACTTTTTTTACCACACGGTAATGACCACACGGTCACGACTGTGTTGTCTGAAGAGGAAGCAGTTGATGAGAACGGTAAGCTAAGAATTATTCTTCTGATTTGGGCTACTTTAATAAAGACCAATTAATCAAGAAGCAGCGTTTGGAAGATTAGTTTTTGTTATCTCAGAGTACGGTGTGTGCATAAGCTATACCTCCACCCCATCCCCGAGCAGTAATGGCTACCGAAGTTGGACTTTGAGAAGGTATAGAAACTGCCATTACAATCTTGATTACACTAACTGTTGGGAACAGTGTGAATAAAAGTAAATAAGTGAGAAGGCAGTGGAGGCCAATTCTCTGGATACTTTCAAGAGAGAGCTAGATAGAGCTCTTAAGGATAGCGGAGTCAGGGGGTATGGGGAGAAGGCAGGAACGGGGTACTGATTGAGAATGATCAGCCATGATCACATTGAATGGTGGTGCTGGCTCGAAGGGCCAAATGGCCTACTCCTGCGCCTATTGTCTATTGTCTATAAGTGATAAAAATCTAGCCAAGCCATTCATCACGAGGATAGAAGTGTGATTGGATTTTGAAAGCAGGGCCATACTTGTTTACATGCAAGCTGAAGCCTCCGTTTTTCGTACCTTGCCTCTCAATGAGCCTCCCCTCATCCACATCTACACGTGATGACTGTTATAAGTTGATGGTCTGCTGATGCCAATTGCGCAGCACTGCCAAGACTTAATATCCAGAGATCTGACAGCTTTGGAACGTTACATGCATGAGTGCCGTGCAAACTGTTATTAGACAATAGACAATAGGTGCAGGAGGAGGCCATTCAGCCCTTCGAGCCAGCACCGCCATTCAATGGGATCATGGCTGATCATTCTCAATCAGTACCCCGTTCCTGCCTTCTCCCCATACCCCCTGACTCCGCTATCCTTAAGAGCTCTATCTAGCTCTCTCTTGAATACATTCAGAGAATTGGCCTCCACTGCCTTCTGAGGCAGAGAATTCCACAGATTTACAACTCTCTGACTGAAAAAGTTTTTCCTCATCTCAGTTTGCATTCAAGAGAGAGCTGGATAGAGCTCTTAAGGATAGCGGAGTGAGGAGGTATGGGGAGAAGGCAGGAACGGGGTACTGATTGAGAATGATCAGCCATGATCACATTGAATGGCGGTGCTGGCTCGAAGGGCCGAATGGCCTCCTCCTGCACCTATTGTCTATTGACAAATGAAAGGGATCATCAGTCCCTCGTCTCCAAATGTCTCGATGCGACTAAGGCTGGAAGGTGATTAAATAAATTTACTGCCACTAGGAGACTCCAAAGTTCTACTTCCCTGACATTTGTATTGATAATCAAAGAATGCTATTGAAGCAGCCTTGTTTCTGATCTACAGTCACCAACTGTCTCTACTTGTATGGAACTAACGTAGACTCCGGCGAAGCACACAAAGGCTCTTGGCAACTATAAAACTGGTAAGAAGTATTGCCTTCAGAAAGGGCAGTCCAGGGGCAAGCTTTGAGGGGGATAAAAGCAAAGAAGTACTCAGGGGAAGTTAACGGTTTTCTAATTTGTATCTGTGAATGAAGGTCCATCACAGTTAGTAGGACAGTAACTCCCTTAAACCCATTGTTACCAGCACTGCCACAAACCAACAGTAAATACTTCATTGGACATTAAAGCAAAGAGGAAAGTCACAATCATTTTCTGTGTTCATGGGGAAATCAATTCACAAAGTCAATGAAACTATCGTAAAATCCACTTTATACATTTATAAATGATTCATTATTCCTGTGAAATCTAACAATTTTACCATGAAAATCACTCTCAAAGCATGAAAGTGGCAACTTTAGTAATATCTCAGTCAAAAACGATTGGGTGAGGTTGAGGTCAGGACAAGGTCACGGTTTCCTAATGCTGCTTTTATATTACTGTAATACACTCCGAGAGTCCCACCACTGTGGAATCTGCCCTGTTTACATTACAGGGCAAATTCCAGAACAACAGGCAAACAATTGTTAAAGTTGCTGCTCTCAACTTTGTTTGCTGGTTACCAGTCTTTGTTGGCATCGTGGTGGAACGCGCAGTGGGGGAAGAATACTCAGCCAGCAATAAATGGAAGGCTCTGTTTTTGTCTCCGGAGACAGTATTTGTATCTCCACCACATGCCCTCGTGTCTTCAAATGGTATCTAACAGGACAACATGAGCAGTCCTGGCCCAGGTGCATCAAGGCCAGTGGTCACAATGCAAACCATCTTGATGCTTTTTAATGCAAGAAAGCTTTGAAAATAAATCTCACATTACCTTAAAAAAAGAAAAGTCGTTGAAAAGCAGACATGATGGTTCAGTTGACAAGCACTGCACATGCAGACAGACCAGGTACAATCCCAGTGTGTACAAGTTTGTTGATCACAGCCAAAGTGATCTTTGTGTCTCTTGGGTAGGAAGGAAAAAAAAAAGCCTCTTGCCTAAGATTACAAAGCTGTGGCCCATGTCAGAAAGCAAACTGAGGGGTTGTCGGATATTGAACAAGATCAAAATCGGGCTCTTGGTAATATTCAGGCAGGGAAATAGGACCATAAAGATCACCAGACAGAAAACGACCAAAGTCTGTCCAGTTCTCCTGTGTTCACATGGACCAATGTTAATAGGGTGCCTGCAACTGAGGAAGATGTGACAAAGGGAAGCCCCCAGCAGCAGAGAGCTCTGGGAACAGTGGTTCCAAGTCACCCGCTCCTTTCAAGTTGATTACACTTTTCATTTTGCACTGTTTCAAATTAAGCTAATCGCTACAGCGTGTCTCAAGATATTATCTCTGAATGCAATCTACCTGGCGTAGGAATCCCCAATTCCATAGACTGACCACTTGTTCAATGGGATGCTTACTTGGCCGATTAGATTTGAATTCATCCTCTCTGATCCCAATCCCCAACGAGAAAGTCAATCATGATGCACTCCCCATTGACAAAGTGTGTCATGGTTGACTTTCTCCAGTCACACTGAAATATGAGCTACAATCACATCACCTTCTAACCTTCCTTTTATAAACGTGGAACATTCCCAATCAGAATAATCGCTCCTCATAACCAGTATCTCAATCCCTCCACATTCTTCTGCCCTGAGCCCTCTCAACTCCTGTTGATAATAATCCCTCCCCTTAGCTTTACATTGCATTCCTTTCCCCTCCTTATCTGACATCCTTGTGACTCCTTTGCATACCTAGCCTTTTCATCTGCCAATCCCCCTCCCACCCCCTGTATCCACCTATCACTTGCCGGGTAGAAACAAGGAACTGCAGATGCTGGTTTACCAAAAAAAAAAGACACAAAGTGCTGGAGTAACTCAGCAGGTCAAGCAGCATCTTTGGAGCACAAAGGACTGAAGAAGGGTCCCAACCCTAAACGTTCTCCTGACCCGCTGAATTACTTCAGCACCTTGTGTCTTTTTAAAAATCACTTGCCAGGCTTTGTCTCCCCCCCCCCTCACCCTCTCTCATTTTGAATCTTATCGAAACGTATAAGATTATTAAGATCTTATCGAAACGTATAAGATTATTAAGATCTTATCGAAACGTATAAGATTATTAAGATCTTATCGAAACGTATAAGATTATTAAGGGGTTGGACATGTTAGAGGCAGGAAACATGTTCCCAATGTTGGGGGAGTCCAGAACAAGGGGCCACAGTTTAAGAATAAGGGGTAGGCCATTTAGAACGGAGATGAGGAAAAACTTTTTTAGTCAGAGAGTTGTGAATCTGTGGAATTCTCTGCCTCAGTAGGCAGTGGAGGCCAATTCTCTGAATACATTCAAGAGAGAGCTAGATAGAGCTCTTAAGGATAGCGGAGTCAGGGGGTATGGGGAGAGAGCAGGAACGGGGTACTGATTGAGAATGATCAGCCATGATCACATTGAATGGCGGTGCTGGCTCGAAGGGCTGAATGGCCTCCTCCTGCACCTATTGTCTATTGTCTATTGTCTATTTACAGCTGTGTTCCCCCGACTACACCTGTCTGAAGAAGGGTCCCGACCCAAAACGTTGAATGTCCATTCCCTCCACAGACGCTGCCTGGCCCACTGAGTTCATTGAGCACTTAAGATTCCATCATCTGCAGTTCCTTGTTTCATCTCTCAATATTTTCTGCAATCATCCTCATTGTCTTTTGTATGAGACTGGACTAAACCAGGGGGGGGGGGGGGGCATTTGAAGGAGGGCAGCAGTACGGAAGGTAACCCAGCCTGGACAATGTAAAGAGTGCGCCCTGCACACCTGGCACTTTAAAACTGGAATAGGATGGGTCTCCAAGTGTTGGTAATTCCGCGCTCAACCAGCAGAGGGAAGCCTCTGCATTGATTCAAGATGTTAGCACAGCAATTGAGCTGTTGGGAGTATTTAATCTGCGCCCAGTGGAGAGAATCAGACATTTGACACCTCGTTAAAGCAAACGCTTCTCTGAAGTCGTGAATTTAATTTATATCTTGACATTATTGTGACATTTTGTGGAGCCAAACAAGTGAGAATTATGGAGTTATATAAGCAGCAATCTCGATTTATTTTTTAATATATCAAGTTACTGGTTCACCCACAAGTCATGAGGGAAGCGTTACCTTGTTAACCATTCCCTTAACATGATCTATTTGTTTAACAAGCAGCAAACTCAAACTGCGTGGCAGATTCAGCAGTGGCCCAATGCTGTCAATGGAATTGTTTTGGTGAAAAAATATGATGCAAATTAATTTGGCTGGCAGAATTGACACATTAAAAAACAAAAGTTAATGAGCAAAAAATAAGGTGGAAATTTGGGTCAGTTTTGACTTATTTACATGTACATCCGGTGGTCTGAAGAAGGGTCTCGACCCGAAACGTCGCCCATTCTTTCTCACTTGAGCTACTGCCCGTCCCACTGAGTTACTCCAGCTTTTTTGTGACTATCTTTGACATATTTACCAGCGGTAACAGGAGTAAGACTGCACCAAAGGATGAGAGGGGATCTTATCGAAACGTATAAGATTATTAAGGGGTTGGACATGTTAGAGGCAGGAAACATGTTCCCAATGTTGGGGGAGTCCAGAACCAGGGGCCACAGTTTAAGAATAAGGGGTAGGCCATTTAGAACAGAGATGAGGAAAAACTTTTTTAGTCAGAGAGTTGTGAATCTGTGGAATTCTCTGCCTCAGAGGGCAGTGGAGGCCAATTCTCTGAATACATTCAAGAGAGAGCTAGATAGAGCTCTTAAGGATAGCGGAGTCAGGGGGTATGGGGAGAAAGCAGGAACGGGGTACTGATTGAGAATGATCAGCCATGATCACATTGATCATGGCTGGCTCGAAGGGCCGAATGGCCTACTCCTGCACCTATTGTCTATTGTCTATTGTCAAAGGTGGAAAGCGCAACTTACCTCTAAGTTGACATTCATTCCAATTTCTGGGCACATCTTCACTCAGGTGACCTGGAGTCTAACGTGAAACATGTAAAGCAGGGCACTTCACTAACCACAGTTGCCACAAACCAGGAGGTGACCCATTGCCAGTAACAGTTAGTTTCAGAACATCTCTCACATTCATTCTCTCAGCCAGCAGGTCTACCACCTGTAGAATCTGTAAAAAGGCACCATGAGTTAATACTTGGGTATTTAATGATGTGAAGCAAATTATTATGTTTGGGTACACATTAAAACCTTGATCACCTGCCACTTTGACCCACAGTGTGTTTAAGGGCATCTTATTAGTTTGCTTAGATGGACAGCTTAGATAGATTGCTTAGATTGAGTCTGAAGAAGGGTCACCTGTTCCTTCTCTCCAGAGATGCTGCCTGACCCGCTGAGTTACTCCAGCATTTTGTGTCTCTCTTCGGTATAAGCCAGCAGTTCCTTCCTACACCTGATTAGTTTGCTTTGTCAGTAAGCCAGGGGTGTAAACTCTCTCAGGAACGCTCCTTACTGGAATATCACCATATAGTGATCCAACCCAAGGTAGATCAAAGAGCAGCCACCAAAGAGCAGCAAACCCCGGGTGGTGTTGGAGAGGGACTGCGCACTGTCCACGGTCCAAAATAACTGCAGGCGCTGGTACAAATCTAAGGTGTCGCAAAATGCTGGAGTAACAGCGGGTCAGGCAGCATCTGTGGAGAACATGGATAGGTGACGTTTCACAGAGTGCTGGAGTAACTCAGCGGGTCAGGCAGCATCTGTGGAGAACATGGACAGGTGACGTTTCACCGAGTGCTGGAGTAACTCAGCGGGTCAGGCAGCATCTGTGGAGAACATGGATAGGTGACGTTTCACAGAGTGCTGGAGTAACTCAGCGGGTCAGGCAGCATCTGTGGAGAACATGGATAGGTGACGTTTCACAGAGTGCTGGAGTAACTCAGCGGGTCAGGCAGCATCTCAGGAGAGAAGGAATGGGTGACGTTTCGGGTCGAGGCCCTTCTTCAGACTCTTCTCTCCTGAGATGCTGCCTGACCCGCTGAGTTACTCCGGCACTCTGTGAAACGTCACCTATCCATGTTCTCCACAGATGCTGCCTGACCCGCTGAGTTACTCCAGCACTCGGTGAAAATTTTGTGATACCTTCGATTTGTACCAGCGCCTGCAGTTCTTTTCCTACACAACTTGCCATTCCACTGCGATTTCTCCTCAAGGTATGTCTACTTTGACGAAGTTCTCCTCCTCTGAGTCTGAAGAAGGGTCTCGACCCGAAACGTCACCCATTCCTTCTCTCCAGAGATGCTGCCTGTCCCGCTGAGTTACTCCAGCACTCTGTGAAACGTCACCCATTCCTTCTCTCCACAGATGCTGCCTGACCCGCTGAGTTACTCCAGCACTCTGTGAAACGTCACCTATCCATGTTCTCCACAGATGCTGCCTGACCCGCTGAGTTACTCCAGCACTCTGTGAAACGTCACCTATCCATGTTCTGCACAGATGCTGCCTGACCCGCTGAGTTACTCCAGCACTCTGTGAAACGTCACCTGTCCGCACGTTGGGTGCATCTTGGACAAGGAATGTAACATAGTTGTGTAATAGTTCATTTAGTATATTTTTGTGTCTGTTTTATGGTGGTGGGTCCTATTTGTTTTATTGTATTGTAAATATTATTTTTAATAATTGAATACATTTTTTGATTTAAAACAAAAAGAGAGCAGCAAACTGCCACCACACTCTCTCCTCCAACAGAGGGAGTACCCGGAAGAAACAAGAACACTGAAGCCTAGGTGGAAAATATACCGCACATTCTTTGGGACCGAAGAGTAAATTCAGCAAAAAGCGCATCCCCAGTGATCAGAGTGTAACATAATTTGAGGTTGTGACAGAGTCGGCACAATTCTCAGCCCACCACACCTTGCAACAGGAATCTGCACCCTGGTGACTAATTCAATTCAGCCCAATCTGAGGGGGGGGGGGGGGAGAGGCCACCAGAATTGGACTGATTGAGAATGTGCTCATTAGAAAGAACAGATGGGGTAAACACTTGTCAAGTTGCTTATCGGGCATAATTTCGTATCATTTCAGCACTAAAGACTCCACACATCTTCCCAAAAGGCCAATTATTTCCTCCAAATCAAATTTTTTTTTAAATGAATATAAATTCAATTTTACACTCATCAACTTGAGGGAACTCAATTCCCCAGGTCAGGTTAAATACAGATTAGGCGTCCAACAAACCTCCTGTTTTCTCTGCTGATTTTACATCTCACTCCACATCTCACTCCAGTCTCCGAGGGGCTTCGACCCCAGTCTGACATTTTTCGTCGCTGATCCCGGTCAGAGTCATGGAGTGATGCAGTGCGGAAGCAGGCCCCTTTGCCCACACTGGCCAACATGCTACACTTGGCCCACCTGCCCGCGTTTGGTCCATATCCCTCCAAACCTGTCCTATCCTTGTCTGTCCTTGTCCCATTCGTTTACGTTCGGGCATTTCTGTGGGCTGTGCTTACCAGGAACCGGAGCAAGACATTTCTACTTTCACTCAGCGTGTGCCAGGAGAGCATGGAATGGAATATCACTTGCTCAGCCGAGATTTAACCAGTTTATTAACTTTAAATGGCCAATATCAGACTATCCAAACTTGTTTCATACAACGACCAGCCGTGTAGAAGAACCTCTGTTTCATTATATTGGGCTGAATTCACTCGGGCGGATGGAGACCATTACTTAAGGCTTGCAGGAACAGAGGGCGGAAGAGCATTGTGTACATCCCACGGTCACCTTGTGTGTGGCTCCCTCTGAGGTTCCACTTTCCCCTAAGATGTTCGGTTTTGATTTATTGTTGTCACGTGTACTGAGGTACAGTGAAAAGCTTTGTTTTGCATGCAATCCAATCAAATCAGATTATACTATGCATAAATACAATCAAGCCAAACTCAACTACAATACGCAGAGCATAGAATAACTCAGCGGGACAGGCAGCATCTCTGGAGAGAAGGAACGGCTGACATTTCGGGTCGAGACACTTCTTCGGACTGAAGAAGGGTCCCAACCCGAAACGTCGCCCATTCCTTCTCTCCAGAGATGCTACCTGTCCCGCTGAGTTACTACAGCATTTTGTGTCTACAGTTTAAACCAGCATCTGCAGTTCCTTCCTACACAGGTAGAGCATAGAGAAAGATGCAGAGTGCAGAATATAGTTCTCAGCATTGCAGTGCATCAGTTCCAGAGACAAAGTCCAATGTCTGCAATGGGGTAGAGGTGAATCAGACAGGAGCCTAGCTTATGGAAGGACCGTTCAGAAGGCTGAAACAGAGGGGAAGAAGCTGTTCCTGAGTCTGGTGGTGCGCGCTTTCATAGAAACATAGTAAATAGGTGCAGGAGTAGGCCATTCGGCCCTTCGAGCCTGCACCGCCATTCAATATGATCATGGCTGATCATCCAGCTCAGTAACCTGTACCTGCCTTCTCTCCATACCCCCTGATCCCTTTAGCAAAAAGGGCCACATCTAACTCCCTCTTAAATATAGCCAATGAACTGGCCTCAACTACCTTCTGTGGCAGAGAATTCCACAGACTCACCACTCTCTGTGTGAAGAAATGTTTTCTCATCTCGGTCCTAAAAGACTTCCCCCTCATCCTTAAGCTGTGACCCCTGATTCTGGACTCCCCCAACATCGGGAACAATCTTCCCGCATCTAGCCTCTCCAACCCCTTAAGAATTTTATATGTTTCTATAAGATCCCCCCTCAGTCTTCTAAATTCCAGCGAGTACAAGCCCAGTCTATCCAGTCTGTCCTCATATGAAAGTCCCGCCATCCCAGGGATCAATCTGGTGAACCTTCTCTGTACTCCCTCTAAGGCAAGAACGTCTTTCCTCAGATTAGGAGACCAAAACTGCACACAATACTCCCGGTGTGGTCTCACCAAGGCCCTGTACAACTGCAGCAGAACCTCCCTGCTCCTAAACTCAAATCCTCTTGCTATGAATGCCAACATACCATTTGCTTTCTTCACTGCCTGCTGCACCTGCATGCTTGCTTTCAATGGCTGGTGCACCACGACACCCAGGTCACGTTGCATCTCCCCTTCTCCCAATCGGTCACCATTCAGGTAATACTCTGCTTTCCTGTTCTTGCCGCCAAAGTGGATAACCTCACATTTATCCACATTATATTGCATCTGCCATGCATTTGCCCACTCGCCTAATCTATCCAAGTCACTCTGCAGCCTCCTAGCATCCTCCTCACAGCTAACACTGCCCCCGTGTCATCCGCAAACTTGGAGATGTTGCATTCAATTCCCTCGTCCAAATCATTAATATACACTGTAAATAGCTGGGGTCCCAGCACTGAGCCTTGCGATACCCCACTAGTCACTGCCTGCCATTCCGAAAAGGACTCGTTTATTCCTACTCTTTGCTTCCTGTCCGCCAGCCAGTTCACTATCCACATCAACACTGAACCCACAATACCGTGTGATTTAAGTTTGTACACCTTTATAGTAGAAAGAATCCGGTCACATATTTTCCACCTGGGAGAGTTTGCCAGGGTGCCTTGTGTCTCAAGCTTCTGTATCTTGAGACGATGTAGCTTTCAAGCTTCTGTATCTTCTGCCCGACAGAAGCAGGGAGAAGAAGGGATGATCGGGGTGGGAGAGGTCTTGGATTATGTTGGCTGCTTTCCCAGGGCAGTGTGAAGCATGGCTATGCCCTACTCACTGAGACACAAGGCACCCTGGCAAACTCTCCCAGGTGGAAAATATGTGACCGGATTCTTTCTACTATAAAGGTGTTCAGCAGTGGCCAGCCTAGAATGTGCCTAGAGTTCTAAGAGGGGGAGGGGGGGGGGGGGGGATGGGGAGAGGGTGGTCTCGATTGGACAGGAGATGCCATTTGCCCAAACGTCTCATCATTGGGGGGCTGATTCACAGGCAATAGACAATAGTTGCAGGAGTAGGCCATTCGGCCCTTCAAGCCAGCACCACCATTCAATGTGATCATGGCTGATCATTCTCAATCAGTACCCCGTTCCTGCCTTCTCCCCATACCCCCTGACTCCGTTATCCTTAAGAGCTCTATCTAGCTCTCTCTTGAATGCATTCAGAGAATTGGCCTCCATTGCCTTCTGGATTCTGGATTTAGTGTTGTGTAATGATCCTGATCTGATAAGGGGACTAGAGGTAAAAGAGCCATTAGGAGGCAGTGATCACAACATGATAAGTTTTACTCTGCAAATGGAAAGGCAGAAGGGAAAATCGGAAGAGTCAGTATTACAGTATAGCAAAGGGGATTACAGAGGCATGAGGCAGGAGCTGGCCAAAATTGACTGGAAGGAGGCCCTAGCAGGGAAGACGGTAGAACAGCAATGGCTGGTATTCCTGGGAATAATGCAGAGGTTGCAGGATCAATTTATCCCAAAGAGGCGGAAAGACTCTAAGGGGAGTAAGAGACACCTGTGGCTGACAAGGGAAGTCAAGGACAGCATAAAAATTAAGGAGAGGAAGTATAACATAGCAAAGAAGAGTGGGAAGACAGAGGATTGGGACTCTTTTAAAGAGCAACAAAAGTTAACTAAAAAGGCAATACGGGGAGAAAAGATGAGGTACGAGGGTAAACTAGCCAATAATATAAAGGAGGATAGCAAAAGTTTTTTTAGGTACGTGAAGAGGAAAAAATAGTCAAGGCAAATGTGGGTCCCTTGAAGACTGAAGCAGGGGAATTTATTATGGGGAACAAAGAAATGGCAGACGAGTTAAACCGTTACTTTGGATCTGTCTTCACTGAGGAAGATACACACAATCTCCCAAATGTTATCCCACTTTTTAAGAAAGGAGGGAGAGAGAAAACGAGTAATTATAGACCAGTTAGTCTGACATCAGTGGTGGGGAAGATGCTGGAGTCAATTATAAAAGACGAAATTGCTGAGCATTTGGATAGCAGTAACAGGATCGTTCCGAGTCAGCATGGATTTACGAAGGGGAAATCATGCTTGGCAAATCTACTGGAATTTTTTGAGGATGTAACTAGGAAAATTGACAGGGGAGAGTCAGTGGATGTGGTGTACCTCGACTTTCAGAAAGCCTTCGACAAGGTCCCACATAGGAGATTAGTGGGCAAAATTAGAGCACATGGTATTGGGGGTAGGGTACTGACATGGATAGAAAATTGGTTGACAGACAGAAAGCAAAGAGTGGGGATAAATGGGTCCCTTTTGGAATGGCAGGCAGTGACCAGTGGGGTTCGGTGCTGGGACCCCAGCTATTTACGATATACATTAATGACTTAGATGAAGGGATTAAAAGTACCATTAGCAAATTTGCAGATGATACTAAGCCGGGGGGTAGTGTGAATTATGAGGAAGATGCAATAAGGCTGCAGGGTGACTTGGACAGGTTGTGTGAGTGGGCGGATACATGGCAGATGCAGTTTAATGTAGATAAGTGTGAGGTTATTCACTTTGGAAGTAAGAATAGAAAGGCAGATTATTATCTGAATGGTGTCAAGTTAGGAAGAGGGGATGTTCAACGAGATCTGGGTGTCCTAGTGCATCAGTCACTGAAAGGAAGCATGCAGGTACAGCAGGCAGTGAAGAAAGCCAATGGAATGTTGGCCTTCATAACAAGAGGAGTTGAGTATAGGAGCAAAGAGGTCCTTCTACAGTTGTACCGGGCCCTGGTGAGACCGCACCTGGAGTACTGTGTGCAGTTTTGGTCTCCAAATTTGAGGAAGGATATTCTTGCTATTGATGGCGTGCAGCGTAGGTTCACTAGGTTAATTCCCGGAATGGCTGGACTGTCGTATGTTGAAAGGCTGGAGCAATTAGGCTTGTATGCACTGGAATTTAGAAGGATGAGGGGGGATCTTATTGAAACATATAAGATAATTAGGGGATTGGACACATTAGAGGCAGAAAACATGTTCCCAATGTTGGGGGAGTCCAGAACAAGGGGCCACAGTTTAAGAATAAGGGGTAGGCCATTTAGAACGGAGATGAGGAAGAACTTTTTCAGTTAGAGAGTGGTGAAGGTGTGGAATTCTCTGCCTCAGAAGGCAGTGGAGGCCAGTTCGTTGGATGCTTTCAAGAGAGAGCTGGATAGAGCTCTTAAGGATAGCGGAGTGAGGGGGTATGGGGAGAAGGCAGGAACGGGGTACTGATTGAGAGTGATCAGCCATGATCGCATTGAATGGCGGTGCCGGCTCGAAGGGCTGAATGGCCTACTCCTGCATCTATTGTCTATTGTCTATTGTCTATTGCCTTCTGAGGCAGAGAATTCCACAGATTCACAACTCTCTGACTGAAAAGGTTTTTCCTCATCTCCGTTCTAAATGGCCTACCCCTTATTCTTAAATTGTGGCCCCTGGTTCTGGACTCCCCCAACATTGGCAACATGTCTCCTGCCTCTAACATGTCCAACCCCTTAATAATCTTATACGTTTCGATAAGATCCCCTCTCATCCTTCTAAACTCCAGTGTATACAAGCCTAGTCGCTCCAGTCTTTCAACATACGACAGTCCCGCCATTCCGGGAATTAACCTAGTAAACCTAAGTTGCACGCCCTCAATAGCAAGAATATCCTTCCTCAAATTTGGAGACCAAAACTGCACACAGTACTCCAGGTGCGGTCTCGCTAGGGCCCTGTACAACTGCAACTGGCTGCAGCTCGGAAGACGGTGGGAAAGGTCTTCTCTGGATGTCCACCGCGATGGTGTGGAAACAAATGCTCACCTTTCTTCTGCTGCGGACCCACGTTGCATGGAAGATATGGAAAAAGGTGCTTTGATATCGGTCTCTGACCTGCTCAAGCGAGATGGAACCCACACTGAGGGGAAGCCACTGGGGGATGCCTCTCCCAGCAAGTTGCCTGTGCGCAAATTCTACCTGGGGATGTACCTGTAGTGTATTTGCATTAATGATGAGATGGCACAATGCAAAAATGTATTGACTATCAATATGTAAATCTGTCATGGGCCTCCTCCAGTGCCATAGTGAGGCCCACCGGAAATTGGAGGAACAGCACCTCATATTTCGCCTGGGCAGCTTGCAGCCCAGTGGTATGAACATCGACTTCTCCCACTTTAGATAGTTTCTCTGTCCCTCTCTTCCCCTCCTCCTTCCCAGATCTCCCTCTATCTTCCTGTCTCCACCTATATCTTTCCTTTGTCCCGCCCCCCTGACATCAGTCTGAAGAAGGGTCTCGACCCGAAACGTCGCCCATTCCTTCTCTCCTGAGATGCTGCCTGACCTGCTGAGTTACTCCAGCATTTTGTGAATAAATACCTTCGATTTGTACCAGCATCTGCAGTTATTTTCTTATATCAATATGTCAAATGTTTCCTGTGTTTGTGAGCAGTGAGTGTCTGGACATTTTTTTTTCTGAAACAAACTACTTTTGTCCATTTGTTTTTTTGAACAATTTGGAAGAACTAGGCTTGAGGGCTTGTAGGAACGGCTTGATATGGAAAATACTTGATCCTCTTATAGATGTTTTCTCTGGAAAGCAGCATGAAGTTACATGTCCGGGAAGGAACTGCAGATGCTGGTTTACACCGAAGATAGACACAAAATGCTGGAGTAACTCAGTAGTACAGGCAGCATCTCTGGATAGAAGGAATGGGTGATGTTTCGGGTCGAGACCCTTCTTCAGACTCACGACCCGAAACGTCACCCATTCCTTCTCTCCAGAGATGCTGCCTGTCCCACTGAGTTACTCCAGCATTTTGTGTCTATCTTTGAAGTTACAAGTCCATACATTTTGCCAAATGTGTGCCGGGCTTCATTTCAACTTAAGATTCTGCAAAATTCAATCAGGAAATGCTGCTTTTTCCGATTTTGATCATCCAGAGCAAAACACAAGAATGACGATGTGTAAGGAAAAAAAACTGCAG
The DNA here is from genome assembly GCF_053455715.1 of Rhinoraja longicauda. NCBI lineage: Eukaryota > Metazoa > Chordata > Chondrichthyes > Rajiformes > Arhynchobatidae > Rhinoraja > Rhinoraja longicauda. The sequence continues at coordinate 3,829,379 of NC_135994.1, forward strand.
ATGCTGGTTTAAATGGAAGGTGGGCACAAAATGCTGGGGTAACTCAGCGGGTCAGGCAGCATCTTGGGAGAGCAGGAATGGGCCCAATGACTACCGGACGGTAGTCGTTCAGGTCGGTGATCTTTGCTTTTTTCGGCACCGGCACTATGGTAGCCGACTTCAGGCACTTGGGGACCTTAGCCAGAGATAACGACAGGTTAAAGATCCTGGTGGATACCTCAGCCAGTCCCTAAGTACCCTTCCTTGAACTCCATCTGGGCCTGCAGCCTTGCGTGGGTTGACCCTTTGCAGAGCGCGTTGTACTTTCTGTGTGCTCAGTTGCAAGACCTGTCCCTCCACCTCGGCTGGGGTTCTTCCACTCAAGGTGGAGTTGCCAGTTTCGAAGCAGGCAAAGAAGGTGTTTAGCTCGTTGGTTAGTGTGATATCGCTGTGGGGGCAGGCAGGGCTGCTCTTGTAGCCAGTGATGTCCCTGACACCCTGCCACATGCTTCTGGTGTCCGTGGTATTACAATAAAGATATATTGTATTGTATTGTATTGTGACGTTTCGGGCCGAGACCCTTCTTCAGACGGAGTGAATATTGGACCAAATGTTACATTTTTTACATGTTGTGGAGCCTTTGTGCACTGCAAAAGCTTGTTTGTGGATTCAGGGAAGTGACCTTAACAGAAAATGAGGTTATCCAACAGTGTCGGAAGGAACTGCAGATGCTGGTTTAAACTGAAGATGGACACAAAAAGCTGGAGTAACTCAGCGGGACAGGTAGCATCCCTGGAGAGAAGATTCTGAAGAAGGGTCTCGACCCGAAACATCACCTATTCCTTTTATCCAAAAGTGGTTAGTTTGTCTTCCCTGGTGTAAGAACATTGAAGTCAATTAAATTGCCCAAACTACTATGTTGGTAGATACCAGATACCTGAGGAATTGAACCTGGCATCAGATTTTTTTAGATCAAAGTGAAAGGCTTACAATGTTGGCAAAAGGGGCAGTAAGCCGGAAGACTGGTAATATTTCAAAATTCATCAGAGGGCCAAGACACTGATAAGAAGAGAACGTGGAATATGAGAGTAACTTAGCAAGAAACAAAAAAGTACAGACTGTGAAAGCTCCTATAGATGTGTAAAAAGTAAAATATTAGCAATTAAAATATTACAGACTGAGAGGGGAGAAATTATATTGGAGAATAAGAAAATTAAACAGATTTTATGTGTCTTCATGGAAGAAAGTTCAAAAACACTCCTTGGAAAGAGTGGAAAACAACAGGCTTGAGGGAATGAGGAGCTCAAATAGATTTGCATTAGTAAAGTATCAAGATTAGAATAATGAATTAGAATGCAATAACTCTTTCGGGCTTGGATGACCTGCATCCCAACGGTTTCGAAGGAAGTGGTTATGGAGATCGTGGACACATGGGTTGCCAAGTTGAACGGATTCCAGAACAGTTCCCAAGATAGCGAATGTAACTCCACTGTTTTAAGTCAGGAGGGAGGGAGAAAAGGGAACCAAAGGCCAGGATCCGCGTGGGGGGACCGCCTTGGGGGAGGGGCGGAGAACAAAGGGGGACCTGGCGCCGACACTGTGCATGCTTTGTAACGTTGTCGGCGCCCTTTAAGTGGCGACTATTTGCATACCCTGGGTCTGCAAGCAAAGAATTTCACTGCGACTTGTCACATGGGACAATAAAGTATTCATTTATTCATTTATTCATTCATTCATTCATTCATTCATTCATTCATTCAGTAAGCCTGATGTTAGGAGAGAATATACTGGAATCTATTATCAAGGAATCTATTATTAACAGGTCACATAAAATTTTGATTTATGAAAGGAAAATCTTGTGAGACATTGTAACAGGTTTCGAGGGAAATCACAGGGCAGATATGTTGGTAATTCTGAAAAGATAGGCTTGTGTTTGAAGTTTGTGATTCAAATATTCTCGAGCAGGGAGCACTTAAACCTACGCACTTGAAGGAGTAGGTCATAGGTTTTATTTGATAGTGTGATGATAAGGTTCAAGGGAAGTATAGTTCTTCTGATTACTTCACCATTCTTCTGAAACTGCATCTCTATAATCAAATCGATAGCACATTTAAATTTGTACAAGAAAAAGTGGTGTGTTAGATCAATTGGATTTACAAAAATGTGATCAGCTTATAAATTGGATATCATTTCTGCTGTTCCTGGAACATGAATTCATAAATTTTGCAACGGAAATCAAATGTTTCCAATAAACTAAATCATTAGGTGGTCAGAATTCAAATTTACACAATGTCGTAACTGAGATTGGATTCTGATCTCACTACATTCCACACAAATTATTGCATTTCTAAAGTTGCCAAGTAACAGAACTAGATTTTTAAAAAATGTTTACTTAAATATTTATGTGCCACCATTTCAAGTTCTACCAATTTAAATGCTGTAGCAACTGTGTGATACGGAGCCAAGGATCATGTGAATAAACCCCTTGCTTAGCATTGTAGAAAAATAACTGCAGATGCTGGTACAAATCGAAGGTATCACAAAATGCTGGAGTAACTCAGCAGGCCAGGCAGCATCTCAGGAGAGAAGGAATGGGTGACGTTTCGGGTCGAAACCCTTCTTTGACCCGAAACCCTTCTTTGACCCGAAACGTCACCCATTCCTTCTCTCCTGAGATGCTGCCTGACCTGCTGAGTTACTCCAGCATGCAAAGTCTCTGATGTCAATAGGTGTTCTTCAATAGAAATGTCTACCATACTGGTCCACAACTGTCCTCAAAACCAGAACAGAAATGCATAGAGTTATATCAAATAAACAATTCTGCACACGAGGTAGTTGAATACAATGTTTATTCCACTCATGGGAGAGACATATACAATTAATAATTGACATCTTGTCTCCTTCTTGGACTAAACATGGTATTCCACAACTTGAAATACAGTATCCTCTATAAATGCCTTTTGAAAACAGAAGTAACATTAGCTTTCTCCAATGTTCTCACTCGCTCCTGAAGGTATTACTCCAAGCCGAGGCAGGTCCCACAGGTGTCCTCTCGTTCCTCATTCATGTGATTATTTATGTGCAAGATCAGAACGTTAGTGATCACAGGCTATTCAATCAAAACCGCGGCCCGAAAAGGAATGACCATAGTAAGTGATGCAAATTAATTTATCGAAAACAGACTACAGACTACATTCTGAAGCAAGTGAATCACTCGAGCAGGGATTAGAGAAAAGATTTAAGTTACAGATCAAATAGTAAATGCTTTCCTTTTATTGTACTTTCTGAATTGTCTTATTTATATTGTGTGGTTTCTGTTACTTTAGAAAGTAGAATGGAGAGGTTGGCGATCAAAAGGCCCAGGCTCAAACCCTGATCTGAGTGAGCTGATCATTGTCAGTGCTGCAGTAGGATTGCCACATTGGATCATGGGATACTGACAATAGGTCAGCAGTAAAACAAAGTTGGGAACAAAACAAAATAACCGAAGTCGCGACACAGAGCAAATCGTGTGGAACAGATTTGAGAGACCGAATGGCCTTGTCCTGTGTGTCTTGTATCAGCGTTCCCACGTGAACATTGACTGATTACATGCAAGTTGACAGAAGGCAGGATTGGATTTGACTGCAGAGTCCCCTTGTTTAGATGGACTGCCGACATTCATTGTCCAAGCTCGCACGCAGGTAGTTGTCGAAATCAGAGGTTGGGACGCACCTCGAAGATTTTACTTCAATGTGCTGTCACGTCTTCGGAAGTGGAGGAGAAAAGAAAAGAAAATATGGAGCAGGATTTATGCTCCTTCAAATAACCAGAGTTAGGGTTGCCAACTTCCTCACTCCCAAATAAGGGACAAGGTGACGTCACCGCCCCGCGTGACCTCAGCCAGCCAGTGGCCACGTGCTCCCGCTCCACCAATGGCGGTCGCCCAGGCCGGGAGGCGGGTTGCTACGCAACCTCCGTTAGGCGGCGCCCGTGCCTACACTGTCCGGGACTGCTGCGGCCCTCGGGCTACAGTGTCCGGGCCTACAGTGTCCAGGCCTGCAGTGTCCGGGCATGCAGTGTCCGGGCCTGCAGTGTCCGGGCATGCAGTGTCCGGGCCTGCAGTGTCCGGGCATGCAGTAGCCGGGCCTGCAGTGTCCGGGCCTACAGTGTCCGGGCCCACAGCACCGTCCGGGCCTAATACGGGACAAGGGCGGTCCGAACGGGACAAACCAATTTAGCCCTAACACGGGACAGTTGGCAACGCTAACCAGATTAGTCACTGACCATAGACTCTACTCGCTACTATAAGTACTTGATCATTGAAGGGGAGAGTTAAAAAAAACAGAATTCTCCTAAACTCCCCAAAAGATGGGCAAAATTCTTTGAAGTTCTGTACCTCCATTATTTTAACACACCCACCAACTTTCCTCAAATCGTGGTTCCACGGTGCCAGGTGACATGGTTTGGATCCATGCACGATGGTTATCGGGTTAAACTGAACAGTGGAATACAGAATTGGTGCCGGACTTTGGGTCTTAGTTTTGTGTGTGTGTGTGCAATAAAAAGTAATAAAGGCCTGGAGATCGGACAGCCTCAAACACAGAAAGACATGTGCAAACAAACCCGCTGGAAAGATGCAGGGAAGCCAACAAAAGGAAATCCGAGGTTCGAGTTGTTCATTAACTGGCGGGATTACGTTTTATTGATAAGTGGTAACTTTCCAGCTGGCAACATTGGGAGCGTCTCTCTGCACAGAGAAACCAAGCTGTTTGCCAGCAGCAAGCAGTTGGTTAATGTTTTCCAAAAGAAAATCTGTGCCCTATCTAAATGGCACAACAAGTTGCAGGTGTGCACGGACAGGTCAGTCTGATTTCACAAGTGTAAAAGAGCAGTTATGCACGCACAAATCCAGTTAAAAGGAAGAGAGAGAGGGAGAGGGGGAGGGGGAGGGGGAGGGAGGGGGAGAGAGAGGGAGAGAGAGAGAGAATGTGAGAGAGAGAGAATGTGAGAGAGAGAGAGAGAGAGAGGGAGAGAGAGGGAGAGAGAGGGAGAGAGAGGAAGAGAGAGGGAGAGAGAGGGAGAGAGAGGGAGAGAGAGGGAGAGAGAGGAAGAGAGAGGAAGAGAGAGAGAGAGAAAGAGATTAGCAACACACACACACACACACACATGCAACAGGAAAACCTGCTCTGCAATTGCACATTGGTTTCAGTGCGAGTTCGTAGCAAAGCACTCTATTCCTCAGATGGTCTCTAAACCATTGGCAAGTGCCCTGGGTGGTGTAGATTCCTTGCTGTTTTGAAGTTTACACAATGTATGGAAAATTATTCCAATGTACATATGGACAAGTTCACAGCCGCAGTGCAATCTGCAGGTTGGTTGAATTGCATTCAAATTAAAATTATTGAATGTTTATTAAATTCCAAACACAATAAGAAAGATATTTAGAGAGCAAAAACGAGAGAGAGAGAGAGAGAGAGAGAGAGAGAGAGAGAGAGAGAGAGAGAGAGAGAGAGAGGAGAGAGAGAGAGAGAGAGAGAGAGAGAGAGAGAGAGAGAGATCAGACGTACAGTATGGCCCTTCAGCCCATCGAGTCCATGCCAACCATCGTTCACACTAGTTCTACGTCATCCCACTTTCTCATCCACTCTCTACACTAGGGGGCAACTTTACAGAGGGGCCAATTAACCTACAAACCTGCACGTCTTTGGGATGTTGGGGGAAACCGAAGCACCTGGAAGAAACCCACGCGGTCACGGGGAGAACGTACAAACTCCACACACAGACGGCACCCGCGGTCAGGATCAAGCCCGGGTCTCGGGCGCTGTGGGGCAGCAGCTCTACCAGCTGCGCCACTGTGCCAGCCGAAAGCCAATAGTGGCCAAACTAATGCAACAAGCAAGATAAATGCAAAGGCAATATTAGAAATAGGCAGAACTCAAGAGGTAAACAGATTACTCGTAAGAAATATAATAACGCATACACGCCAAAAGGAGGAAGTGCTGGAACGAGTGGGAAACTGAGTCCCATCTCCACATTTTTGTGGTGAGAACATTGAAGGGTTCTGGTTACATTTTGAAACGATACCAAAACCCTCTATTGTCACTTCATGCTAAAGGGTTCGAAGGGGTAACTCCTCACACAAAGAGTAGTTGGTGGCTGGAATGAGCTGGGAGGTGGCAGAGGCAGGGACAGTGGCACCATTTAAGAGATATCTGGATCGGTACTTGGATGACAATAGACAATAGACAATAGGTGCAGGAGGAGGCCATTCGGCCCTTCGAGCCAGCACCGCCATTCACTGTGATCATGGCTGATCATTCTCAATCTGCATGAGCATGGCATGGAGGGACATGGCATTAATGCAGGCAAGTAGAATTAGCATAGGCGGGCATGATGGTTGGCACTGACATGGTGGGTTGAATGGCCATTTTGTTGCTGTACGACTCTGACTCCATGATGTAAATATAAAGGCAGAGCAGAGAGTGTGAAAACGAGGCAGGGAATGATATTTGGGGTGGGGGTGGGGAGGTAGAGAGGGGAGAGAGAGGGGGGGAGAGAGGGGGGAGACTGAGGGAAAGAGAGGGGGGAGAGAGAGGGGAGGGGGGAGAGAGGGGGGAGAGGGGGGTGAGAGAGAGGGGGGAGAGAGGGGGGGAGAGAGAGGGGGAGAGAGAGATGGGGAGAGAGAGATGGGGAGAGAGAGATGGGGAGAGAGTGGGGGAGAGAGGGGGGGAGAGAGGGGGGAGGGAGAGGGAGGGAGAGAGAGGGGGAGAGAAGAGATGGGGAGAGAGAGATGGGGAGAGAGAGATGGGGAGAGAGTGGGGGAGAGAGGGGGGGAGAGAGGGGGGAGGGAGAGGGAGGGAGAGAGAGGGGGAGAGAGAGATGGGGAGAGAGAGATGGGGAGAGAGAGATGGGGAGAGAGTGGGGGAGAGAAGGGGTGGAGAGAGGGGGGCGGAGAGAGGGGGGAGAGAGAGGGCGGAGAGAGGGGGCGGAGAGAGAGGGGGGGAGAGTGGGGGGGGAGGGGGGAGAGGGGGCGGAAGGGGGAGAGGGGGGAGAGAGGGGGGAGAGAGAGAGAGAGAGAGAAGAGTCAATAAAGGAGAGAAGGGAACAGAAAGTGATGGAGAAACGGAGGGAAGAGCGGACAGAAAAGAGGAGGGAAAGAAAGAGAGAATAAGGCAGAGGAAAGAGAAGGGGGAGAGACAGAGAGTGAAAGATGGAAGAGAAGGATAGAGTGAGGAAACGAGGTTAGAAATATATATGGACATAGAGCAAAATATATAAATGCACACAGTAAAAAGCGATCATAAAGACACAAGACTGCAAAGGGTGCAATAACAACTGACCCAATGCCTGGCAACGTGGTTGTGGGGAGGCAAAATTCAGAAGTGTTAGAGACACATTAGTTCCATTAAAACAAAATTAAATTAACAAAACATAAGATAGTCCAATGATTATTAGAAATACTGCAACAACTCTATTAATATTGACTTTATCCCAAAAATTATATTACAATTCAGAAGTATAAAAATAAACTTTATAATAATTCCCCAAACTGGTTTGCTTTTAACCAAGATTACATTAAGATTTAAAGTATACACATTCAGAGGGACAATTAAAAGTTATATATGTGACGTAGAAAAATATATTCTGGATGCATATTTACTGACATATAAAATAAATTCTATTCCTGGGGAGCTGAGTTCCCTTGTACAGAACAAGAGAGGTCCACGATACCACTTAAAGCTGAAAAAAAATATGTAGGTACTTAAGTGGATGAACCTGGTGTATCACAGATACACAGAGGTTGTCTTGCAATCCAGAACCTCCGGCCTGCTCCCACAACTCCTCATAAAGAGTGGAACTTCCCTCTGTCTAAGACTCTCTGCCCCAAGCTGTAGAGAAACCTGCAGTACCAGTGGATGCCATTCTGCTGCGTGGCATTGCCGTGCCCAATATGGAAGGATGGCAGCACATTAGTCAATGAGTGGAAGAATCGAAGAGGGGTGAAGGCCAGGTGTGCCCAGTGGTGTTTCTGTATCACAGCGTAACAAGACGCGAGGACGTCATTCACCAACAGTGTGCCCTGAGATGTCAGAGGGGCGTATGCGCCAATAGCTTCCTTCGCATAGACAGCTTTAATCCTGGAGGACCTCAGGCGGCTGGAGCCCGCCTCTTTCACGAGGACAAAGTGACCGATTTGCACGGCGCTGGCGAACATCGGCCGGAAGTCCTCCATTCTGTCCGTGCGGTTGTCGGAGACAAAGATGAGATGCGCCGCCGTGAGCTCCAGGCGCCGGCGCGGGTCCTCGGTCTCCAGCACAGTGAAGGAGATTCTCATCTCCCCTTCCTTGTCCAGCAGGAGCAACACCTGACTGGGGACCAGCTTGCCGGCCCCATCCGCCGCCAGGACCCGGTCACCGGGGCTCAGCTCGGACATGGCCCGGCTCTGCCCGTCCTCCAGTGTCACCGTGGCCTCGGAAGGGAAGCAGCCGCCGGTTTTGGTGGCCATTGAATTGTCTGCAGGGGAGAGAGAGACAAGAATGAGTCAACCAGCACTTATCACGGCAAGCACGCCCCACAGCTCAGTGACAGCGAGAAGATACCTGAACAGTAATCTGCACGACAATAATAGACAATAGACAATAGACAATAGGTGCAGGAGGAGGTCATTCGGCCCTTCGAGCCAGCACCGCCATTCAATGTGATCATGGCTGATCATTCTCAATCAGTACCCCGTTCCTGCCTTCTCCCCTGACTCCGCTATCCTTAAGAGCTCTATCTAGCTCTCTCTTGAATGCATTCAGAGAATTGGCCTCCACTGCCTTCTGAGGCAGAGAGTTCCACAGTTTCACACAACTCTCCAACTGAAAAAGTTTTTCCTCATCTCCGTTCTAAATGGCCTACCCCTTATTCTTAAACTGTGGGCCCTGGTTCTGGACTACCCCCAACATTGGGAACATGCTTCCTGCCTCTAACGTGTCCAACCCCTTAATAATCTTATACGTTTCGATAAGATCCCCTCTCATCCTTCTAAATTCCAGTGTATACAAGCCTAGTCGCTCCAGTCTTTCAACATACGACAGTCCCGCCATTCCGGGAATCAACCTAGTAAACCTACGCTGCACGCCCTCAATAGCAAGAATATCCTTCCTCAAATTTGGAGACCAAAACTGCACACAGTACTCCAGGTGTGGGAAGGAACTGCAGATGCTGGTTTAAACCAAAGATGGACACAAAAAGCTGGAGTAACTCAGTGGGGCAGGCAGCATCTCTGGAGAGAAGGAACGGGTGACGTTTCGGGTCGAGATGCTTCCTGTCCTGCTGAGTTACTCCAGCATTTTGTGTCTAATACGCAGGATGGTCATACTTAACCAGGTCACAGTTGATCTGCAGGAACAGGGAGAACATAAAAGTGGATTTTATTCCTAAATGTATTCTAGTTGACCCTTCTGGAAAGACTTTACGCGCGCAAGTGATTTTGCTGCGTCAATGATAGATTTGCAAGTTAATATAGGGTAGGCTTTGGAGGGGATAAAAGATACCAAATAATTAATAGATAGAATCAATGGAGGAGATGGAGGACATTCAGGCTATTCTTAGTCACGTGTGTGACCAAAATTATGAAAGATTGTGGAATACGTCTATACACTAAAACTCTCGTTTGTTTGTTTGTTTGTTTGTTCCTAAACTACAGCCAAAACGGTACACGATAGCGCGACAATCTTAGGCCCACCTTACTCACCGTCGTCCCTTTGGTGCTAATGGAAGAAGTTTCATTGAAATTGGAGGGAGGGAGGGGGGGGGGGGGGGGATAGGGGAGGGGGGAGTTGGGGAGAGGAGAGTGGGAGAGGAGGGGGTGCTGCACCAATGCAGGAGAGGTTCGGGCCCAACGGGTCCACTTGGTCTAGTCTCTTCTAATTCTGAAATCATTACAGGTATATTGTTTTGTACTGCATATATGACTTGTGTATGTCGTAGATTATCAGGTGGAATTTTTATATGTTGTGCTGACAATGGTTGTTCAGGGTCAGAGGTCAAATGTGACTGGTCACGTGTGTGGCCTCACACGGAAGCATTTCTTTTCACAACTCAGCTTTATCTTGCAAGCTCTGAATTCTAAAGAGCTAGAATGTTCGTAAATTCAGCAGACACGCATTGTCGTTCTGCAGGCAGGAACATAGCAATGAATAAGATTAATCTCGAACGATAATTTTTTAATGGATTACTTTATGTGATATAAGAAAATAACTGCAGATGCTGGTACAAATCGAAGGTATTTATTCACAAAATGCTGGAGTAACTCAGCAGGTCAGGCAGCATCTCGGGAGAGAAGGAATGGGTGACGTTTCTGGTCGAGACCCTTCTTCAGACTGATGTCAGGGGGGGCGTGACAAAGGAAGGATGTTTATGTGATATAAGAAAATAACTGCAGATGCAGATGTCTGAAGAAGGGTCTCGACCCGAAACGTCACCCATTCCTTCTCTCCCGAGATGCTGCCTGACCTGCTGAGTTACTCCAGCATTTTGTGAATAGATGTTTATGTGATGTTGCCTGGTCACGTGTGTGACATTTTTGGCCCACTTTCCAAGGAATGGCCCATTCCCAATTTGAAACCAATGAGTTGAAAGCATGGTTGTTAGATCACAACATTAAGCCAGCAGGAAAATATACGTTAATGCTGTGGGCACCTTTAATCACAAATTGAAGGTGACCACTGAATACTCCCGATTAAATCAATTTTGTTGGAAACAGGCTATTCACTGAACAGGGAACTGGCTTGAGGCCTCTGTGAATCAGGTCACTGATGTTAAAATTAGAGAGAAGAGGGTCTTTTTCTGCTGTTTGGACATTGATTTACCAAACTTCAAAGGTGACAATAAAACCTTCTGCTCTGAAGGTTGCAAAATCCATTTCAAATCCATAAACTAGAACTTGGATAGGGGCGGAAAGTCCGACTTACACAATTATGACGTCAATTGCATCTGGGACCTTTGGTTCATTTGGCAGCAGAATTAAGTACCTGTACTAAGACCTGAAGACAAAGCCATTTGACAAAAACAAAATTGTACCCCAAAAAAAACCCCATTGGAAGCACGATTGGGAGTTACAGCCACTAATTCTTAAAATGTTTTAAATATTTTTTTTAAACTTTTGCTTTCATGGAACAGGCAGCCAGATTGGACAATAGACGATAGACAATAGGTGCAGGAGGAGGCCATTCGCCCTTCGAGCCTGTACGCACCGCCATTCAATGTGATCATGGCTGATCATTCTCAATCAGTACCCCGTTCCTGCCTTAGACAATAGACAATAGACAATAGGTGCAGGAGGAGGCCATTCGGCCCTTCGAGCCTGTACGCACTGCCATTCAATGTGATCATGGCTGAGGACAGTCAGATGGCACATTTGCAATTTTCTGCAGGTGAGCCTCTCCAAGAAGCTGCCGAGATGGAGCTACCCCAGTACCTCACCCAGTAGCTCATCCCCCCTGGAGCTCAGTGACACAGACACTAACCAGGCCAGCAACAGAGGCGGCTGTATCTTTACCCATTCAAAGTTCAAACACACTTTATTTGTCCCCGTGAGGCAATTTACAAAGGCACGTAGAGCAGTACAAAAACTATTGGGGGGGGGGGGGGGGGGGGGGGTGGATTAGCAGGGCCAGCAGCGGGACAGGGGTGGTTGGGAGTTGAGGAGCTGAACAGCCTTGGGGACAAAGGTTGCCCTTCCCCTCTGTGTCCCACAGCCTGGGCAGTGAAGGTTTTTAAAGATTTTTTTTTTGATTTAGAGATACAGTGCAGAAACAGGCCCTTCGGCCCACCGGGTCCGCGCCGCCCAGCGATCCCCGCACACCAACACTATCCTACACCCACTAGGGACAATTTTTTTACATTTGCCCAGCCAATGAGAGTCAGGGGAAGCTGAAGAAGGGTCTTGACCCAAAACATCACCTATTCATTTTCTCCAGAGATGCTGTCCCACCCGCTGATTTATTCCAGCTTTTTGTGTCTGTCCCGGGTTTAATCCCGTTCTATCCAAGTTCCCCTGATTTTAGCTCCAGTGATGATAAGGGCCTTAGCCAACAGGTGCGGTCAGTTATGGAACTGGACTTCACAGCAAAGGCTGGTGCTTTCAGAGGAAGAGAGGTGAGCAGGGAAGAGAGTGTAGGAATCACAATTAAAATGGCGGTCAGAGTGCAGACAATCAAGTAAGAACAAGATCAGCTTTGTAGCTTTCTCAACCATGACTCATGTTTTAGATAGATTTGACCCATCTCTGACGAATAAACAATGCTGCTTAGTATCAGACCTGATTTGGTCCCTGAACAGATTCTTCATGCAAATCTGTGATTATTTCCAATCTTTTTAATGTTGCCCAAACTAACAGAGTCACAACAACTTTGGTCCCTATATATTATCTTCAAAGCTGCCTTCTGAACGAGTGCCAGCTGACTGGGTGACCCAGCTGTTGGATTAAAATGTGTAACTTGGCAGCCGCACGCCACACACGGTCTGATCAGCCTACTGTAAAGTAACACTAAATCATCTCTCGTGAGAGCGGTCCTTTTAAGATGCTCAAGTAATACAATCTTTCTCCAACCCTTTCCATATGTGCCTGATATACGAGGACATCTCATTTCAGGTCACTGATGCTGCAATGTCAAACTGCAATTGCACTGGAGGTTGTAATCAGTCTGCACCTATTGTGAAGAGAAAAAGAAAAATCACCACTGCCAGTACAGACTCGCACTTGGGTGAAAACAACGATTCTGACACAATCCCCAACTGTGACATCCTTGCTAATTAAAGAGAAGGGAGAATTTAAAAATGCTGGAGTAACTCAGCGGGACAGGCAGCATCTCTGGTGAGAAGGAATGGGTGACGTTTCGGGTCGAGACCCTTCTCCATACTTTATTTTTTTTTAAACAAGGCGAACAGGGATTAGTTCAATGTGTGTCGGAAAGAACTGCAAATGCTGGTTTGAATTGAAGGTAGACACAAAAGCCTGAAGAAGGGGAGATGCAACGAGACCTGGGTGTCGTGGTACACCAGTCATTGAATGTACGCATGCAGGTGCAGCAGGCAGTGAAGAAAGCGAATGGTATGTTGGCATTCATAGCGAGGGGATTTGAGTATAGGAGCAGGGAGGTTCTGCTGCAGTTGTACAGGGCATTGGTGAGACCACACCTGGAGTATTGCGTACAGTTTTGGTCTCCTAATCTGAGGAAAGACATTCTTGCCACAGAGGGAGTACAGAGAAGGTTCACCAGATTGATTCCTGGGATGGCAGGACTTTCATATGAAGGAAGACTGGATAGACTCGGCTTGTACTCGCTGGAATTTAGAAGATTGAGGGGGGATCTTATAGAAACTTACAAAATTCTTAAGGGGTTGGACAGGCTAGATGCAGGAAGATTGTTCCCGATGTTGGGGAAGTCCAGAACAAGGGGTCACAGTTTAAGGATAAAGGGGAATTCTTTTAGGACCGAGATGAGAACGTTTTTTTTCACACAGAGAGTGGTGAATCTGTGGAATTCTCTGCCACAGAAGGTAGTTGAGGCCAGTTCATTGGCTATATTTAAGAGGGAGTTAGATGTGGCCCTTGTGGCTAAAGGGATCAGGGGGTATGGAGAGAAGGCAGGTACGGGATACTGAGTTGGATGATCAGCCATGATCATATTGAATGGCGGTGCAGGCTCGAAGGGCCGAATGACCTACTCCTGCACCTATTTTCTATGTTTCTATGTTTCTATCTCCAACGAGTTCAATATCACTGTTAACCACCAATGGGCACAAAGCAGAGTCACCCGCACCTAATGAGCCCATAAATGGCAGCAATTTCAACAATGTAATTCTATTTTCAGATCAGGTTATGGTTGTAAACTCCACAAGTTTGTGCTATTGTTTGGCCTTCAATGATATCACTGCCTTGCAACCACTCCTGTGTCGTGAAGGCTGAATATTTATGGTATATCGACATTTCCTGCAATCAACAAAAGGTAAGAACTCAGTGAACCTGCATCCACGAGATCACAAACCACTTTATTATCCTTCATTGTACACTCAACTGCCCTCATATCGTTTTGCTGCATCAACCTACAAAGAACTACAAAGAGTTTCTGGTTGGGTAAATGATGGGGTTTATCACTGGCAGAAAGTTCCATCATGCTCAGTTCCCATTCTTAAGAGAAGAGTAGTTGTTTGAGTTCCTGAAATTGTATTTGCTCATGATATTCGAGCATTCGTGTGCTCCCTATCTCTCTCCCCTGCATCTGCAGTTATTTTCCTACACTCTCTTCCCTGCTCTCCTCTCTTCCTCTGAAAGCACCAGCCTTTGCTGTGAAGTCCAGTTCCATAACTGCCCACACCTGTTGGCTAAGGCCCTTATCATCACTGGAGCTAAAATCAGTGAAACTTGGATGGAATGGGATTAAACCCGGGACAGACACAAAAAGCTGGAATAAATCAGCGGGTGGGACAGCATCTCTGGAGAAAAGGAATAGGTGATGTTTTGGGTCAAGACCCTTCTTCAGCTTCCCCTGACTCTCAGTCTGAAGAAGGGTCTCGACCCGAAACGTCACCCATTCCTTCTCTCCAGAGATGCTGCCTGGCCCGCTGAGTTACTCCGGCTTTTTTGTGTCCACCTTCGGTTTAAACCAGGGTCTGCAGGTCCTTCCTGCACGTCAGATGACTGGGTCGATTTACACGCTGAGCTATCGAGAACAGTTGCAATGATCAGGCATTTTAACGAATGGATACCCAACAAGACGCACGCGCACACTGACAAAGGTGGGCAAACCAGTCATGTGCTCTGCACTGTGCAATGGAGAGGTTGTTGGAGTTAGCTGGAATACAGCCTCAAAGACACTGAGAAGCAAGTTAACATCGAGGGCTTGTCGCAGACCCTGTGTTGCTCTGTCACTTCCATCGGGCAGGCCACGTCACTTGCAAGCCAGGCACCTCACTCCTGGAGCAGAGCCTCTCTCCTGAGCTCCACCAAGGGAAGTGTTTACCAGGTGGAAAGATTTGAAAAAATGTTCCCAGACTTCGCTGGGGGAACAAAAAATGCCTGACAGCGCTTGCAGCGCCGGAGACCCGGGTTCCATCCCGACCACGGGTGCTGCCTGTACGGAGTTTGCACGTTCTCCCCGTGACCTGCGTGGGTTTTCTCCGGGATCTTCGGTCTCCTTCCACACTCCAAAGACGTGCGGGTTTGTAGGTTAATTGCCTTGGTGCAAGTGTAAATTGTCCCCAGTGTGTGTAGGCTTGGTTTAATGTGCGGGGACCACTAGTCGGCATGGACTAGGTGGGCCGAAGGGCATGTTTCCGTGCTGTATCTGTAAACTAAACTAAACCCGCTAGAGTCAAGAGTGTTTTATTGTCATGTGTCCCAGATAGAATAATGAAATTCTTACTTGCAGCAGCACAACAGAATATGTAAACATAGTGCACTGTAAACAATATAATAAACAAGAGAGAAAAAGTTCAGTGTGTACATATACACATACTCACAAATACACATATATATAGATCTATATATATATATATAATATATATATATATATATATAGATCTATATATACAAAATATAATATATATATATATATAAACATAGCACAAAAAGTAAGGAAATTTGTGTTTGGTAGATTATTTCTTTGTTGTAACAATGCTTCTTGGCAATAAATCTTATACCGTGGGAAAGCCTGTTTATTTCCCTTTTAAATGGTGCCACATTTGTAAGGAACATGCATTTGTGGGATGAGCAGCAGAGCTGAGTATATGGGTTGCGCCCATGAAAAATTTGCCAAATCTTCTCTGCCAATGCCAAACAGCTTATTCTGCTGTTGCTATTGACTCTTGTTTTGAGCTTCTGGTACCCCCAGGTGCTGACAATCAGGTGCCTGATTGGCACCTGATTGGCAGCATCTGTGAGCATGGGCCCTGCTACAGTGGTCAGTAGGTGTCTGCTCCAAGAATCGGCATGCCACGTTTGACTGATCTGGATAGGGCCCATGCGATAGGGCAACTTCAAGCTGGTGTTCCGCAAAACCAAGTTGCGGCATTATTTGGAGTGAGCCCTAGTACCATCTCCAAAGTGAAGGCCAAGTTCCATATAACGGGGGATGTCAGAGACAGGCCGCGAAGTGGGCGTCCCAAGAAGACGACACCCGAAGAAGACCGTTTCCTCACCCTGTCAGCACTTAGGAACCGTAGGCTGTCTTCTACAGATTTGCAGTCAAGGTTTGCAGGACGATATGGCCGACGGCTCTCTGCCCAGACAATTCGGAACAGACTGCACGCAGCCGATCTCCGGTCTCATAGGGCTGCCAGGAGGCCTGCCATGACTGTCCTTCACCGTCAGGCCCGTTTGCGCTGGTGTCGGCAACACGTGCACTGGAACCTGAACATGTGGAGGAACGTTATGTTCAGCGATGAGTCCAGATTCTGCCTACGGCAGTTGGATCATAGGGTCAAAGTGTGGAGAAGACGCGGAGAACGCTATGCTGATTGCTGCACGATAGAGTAACATCTTTTGGTGGAGGCAGTGTGATGGTGTGGGGTGGCATCTCCCTCACTGGAGAAACGAGGCTTGTCATCATTGGAGGCAATCTCAATGCAGAGAGATATCGAGATGAGATTCTGCAACCAGTGGCAATCCCATATCTCCACAGTCTGGGACCGAACTCTATCCTCCAAGATGACATTGCTCGCCCCCACAGAGCAGGGTTTCTCAGAGACTACCTCCAGAATTTGGGAGTGGAGAGGATGGAATGGCCTGCCAGCAGTCCTGACCTCAACCCCATTGAACACTTGTGGGATCAGCTTGGGCGTGCTGTTCGTGCCAGAGTGACCAACACAACCACGTTGGCTGACTTGCGACAAATGCTGGTTGAAGAATGGGATGCCATCCCACAACAGTGTGTGACCAGGCTGGTGATCAGCATGAGGAGGAGGTGCCAGGCTGTTGTGGCTGTGTATGGTTCTTCCACACGCTACTGAGGCTCCTGTTTATTAAATGAATAAATTGTTAAATTGCCAATATGTCTTGTTTCTTCAGGCTTCAATCATCCAATCCACCAAACAACACCGAACAAGAGTCAATGGCAGAATAAGCTGTTTGGCATTGGCAGAGAAGATTTGGCAGATTTTTCATGGGCGCAACCCACATACTCAGCTCTGCTGCTCATCCCACAAACGCATGTTCCTTATAAATGTGGCACCATTTAAAAGGGAAATAAACAGGCTTTCCAACGGTATAAGATTTATTGCCAAGAAGCATTGTTACAACAAAGAAATAATCTACCAAACACAAATGTCCTTACTTTTTGTGCTATGTTATATATATATACTGTAAGAAAATAACTGCAGATGCTGGTACAAATCAAAGGTATTTATTCACAAAATGCTGGAGTAACTCAGCAGGTCAGACAGCATCTCAGGAGAGAAGGAATGGGTGACGTTTCGGGTCAAGACCCTTCTTCAGACTGACGCATATATATACTCACGCACATACGCACACACATACGTACACACAAAAAACTAACAATAATAGTGCAATAATAACAATAATAGTCCATGTGGTTCAGAGCTTATTTGAGGGTTGTAGCGTTTAATAGCCGAATGCGGTAGAGTTGCTGCTTTGCAGCGAATGCAGCGCCGGAGACTCAGGTTCAATCCTGACTACGGGCGCTGCACTGTAAGGAGTTTGTACGTTCTCCCCGTGACCTGCGTGGGTTTTCTCCGAGATCTTCGGTTTCCTCCCACACTCCAAAGACGTACAGGTATGTAGGTTAATTGGCTGGGTAAATGTAAAAATTGTCCCTAGTGGGTGTAGGATAGTGTTAATGTACGGGGATCGCTGGGCGGCACGGACTTGGTGGGCCGAGAAGGCCTGTTTCCGGCTGTATATATATGATATGATATGATATGATAAGAAGCTGTTCCTGAACATGGACGTGACAGTTTTCAGGCTCCTCTACCTTCTTCCCGATTGCAGGGGTGACATGAGGGGTTGAACGCTAGATTGAAAACCCTCGAACAAAGAGAAACCTAATTATAGACAATAGACAATAGGTGCAGGAGGAGGCCATTCGGCCCTTCGAGCCAGCACCGCCATTCAATGTGATCATGGATGATCATTCTCAATCAGTACCCCGTTCCTGCCTTCTCCCCATACCCCCTGACTCCGCTATCCTTAAGAGCTCTATCCAGCTCTCTCTTGAATGCATTCAGAGAATTGGCCCCCACTGCCTTCTGAGGCAGAGAATTCCACAGATTCACAACTCTCTGACTGAAAAAGTTTTTCCTCATCTCAGTTCTAAATGGCCTACCCCTTATTCTTAAACTGTGGCCCCTTGTTCTGGACTCCCCCAACATTGGGAACATGTTTCCTGCCTCTAACGTGTCCAACCCCTTAATAACGTTTCGATAAGATCCCCTCTCATCCTTCTAAATTCCAGTGTATACAAGCCTAGTCGCTCCAGTCTTTCAACATATGACAGTCCCGCCATTCCGGGAATTAACCTAGTAAACCGACGCTGCACGGCCTCAATAGCAAGAATATCCTTCCTCATATTTGGAGACCAAAACTGCACACAGTGCTCCAGGTGCGGTCTCACTAGGGCCCTGTACAACTGCACACAGTACTCCAGGTGCGGTCTCACTAGGGCCCTGTACAACTGCACACAGTACTCCAGGTGCGGTCTCACTAGGGCCCTGTACAACTGCACACAGTACTCCAGGTGCGGTCTCACTAGGGCCCTGTACAATTGCATCCAAACTTTTCAGTTGCCATCGTATTGATATTTTATATCCAGTTTAAACATCAAACAATAAGTACAATTATCGATTTTCTCCTTCAAAATAGGGAGGGCCGAATGATTTGTGGGTAGGGTGGTGTTGGGAAGAGTAACATTAACCTGTATTAGATTAAGATGAAATACTGGAATGCACGAGGCTGCCAATGATCGCATTAGTGGCAGGACCAAAGCAGGGTTGGTAGGTTCGTTAAACAGTTTAATTCATGGTCAGGAACTGCTGGCAGTCTGCAGGCACATTGGCTCGGGGTCTGCCAATTCTTATCGAACAGGTTTTTGGAGGTGGAGCCCCTTGTTTGGCCAACCCTGCACATAGAAACAGAAAATAGGTGCAGGAGTAGGCTATTCGGCCCTTCGAGCCTGCACCGCCATTCAATATGATCATGGCTGATCATCCAACTCAGTATCCTGTACCTGCCTTCTCTCCATACCCCCTGATCCCTTTAGCCACAAGGGCCACATCTAACTCCCTCTTAAATATAGCCAATGAACTGGCCTCAACTACCTTCTGTGGCAGAGAATTCCACAGACTCACCACTCTCTGTGTGAAGAAATGTTTTCTCATCTCGGTATTAAAAGACTTCCCCCTTATCCTTAAGCTGTGACCCCTGGTTCTGGACTTCTCCAACATCGGGAACAATCTTCCCGCATCTAGCCACTCCAACCCCTTAAGAATTTTATATGTTTCAATAAGATCCCCCCTCAGTCTTCTAAATTCCATCGAGTATAAGCCGAGTCTATCCAGTCTTTCTTCATATGAAAGTCCTGCCATCCCAGGGATCAATCTGGTGAACCTTCTCTGTACTCCCTCTAAGGCTAGAATGTCTTTCCTCAGATTAGGAGACCAAAACTGTACGCAATACTCCAGCTGCGGTCTCACCAAGGCCCTGTACAACTGCAGCAGAACCTCCCTGCTCCTATACGCACGGCACATAAGTGATCGTACCACTGGACGCAAAGACAACAGGGCATCTTCGGGACAAGCTGGACAACAGGCTGTCTCATCATCCCCCTGATGGAATAGGAATCACTGTCAGAGTGCCGGGTAAAGTTCAAAATACAGATAGGGTATCGGCAGTAACTACAGTAAAAACATTTACAGAATAAAACAGTCTTGAAATCCACTATCACAAGGTGTAATGTTATTTGAACTCCCCAATTAGGTTATAGCCTTGTAATCACCCCCCTGCAGTCAGTTATTATATTGCAGCACTTGTCTGAAAAGAAGATTAGACAAAATGAAATAGGAACATCTGGCAAGGGTTGAATATTAAACATGTTTATGACTTTTGCAAAGAGGGGTGTGTGCAAAAAGCAAGCTCCAAGCAGGAGTTTAAAGGGATGACTTACAGGAGCCGATTAAAGATGCAGTCGAACGCACAGTTCTTAATTTTAGTCCAGTTTAATTTATCGTCATGTGTACAGTGAACAGCTTTTGTTGTGCGCTATCCAGTCAGCGGAAAGACAACAAGAGGATTTGAGTATAGGAGTAAAGAGGTTCTTCTGCAGCTGTACAGGGCCCTGGTGAAACCACATCTGGAGTACTGTGTACAGTTTCGGTCTCCTAATTTGAGGAAGGACATCCTTGTAATTGAGGCAGTGCAGCGTAGGTTCACGAGATTGATCCCTGGGATGGCGGGACTGTCATGTGAGGAAAGATTGAAAAGACTAGGCTTGTATTCACTGGAGTTTAGAAGGATGAGAGGGGATCTTATAGAGACGTATATAATTATAAAAGGACTGGACAAGCTAGATGCAGGAAAAATGTTCCCAATGTTGGGGGAGTCCAGAAAACAGGGGCCACAGTCTTAGAATAAAGGGGAGGGGCATTTAAAACTGAGGTGAGAAGGAACTTTTTCACCCAGAGAGTTGTGAATTTGTGGAATTCTCTGCCACAGAGGGCAGTGGAGGCCGAATCACTGGATGAATTTAAAAGAGAGTTAGATAGACCTCTGGGGGCCAGTGGAATCAAGGGATATGGGGAGATGGCAGGCACGGGTTACTGATTGTGGACGATCAGCCATGATCACAATGAATGGCGGTGTGTACAGGCTCGAAGGGCCGAATGGCCTCCTCCTGCACCTATGTTTCCATGTTAACACATGGTGTGTAGTAAGGAACTGTAGATGCTGGTTTGAACCTAAGATAGACGGAAAATGCTGGGGTAACTCAGCGGGACAGGCAGCGTCTCTGGAGAGAAGGAATGGGTGACGTTTCGGGTCGAGACCCTTCTTCAGACTGAATGGGTGACGTTTCGGGTCGAGACCCTTCTTCAGACACGGCCTGTTCACGGTCACAGTCGAGGCGTTTGCGTTTGAGTGGGGCGGTGGGGCGACGTAATGCAAATCTTTTATTCGGAGGGAAGAAAATCGGCAGGGAAAAAATAAAAATACAATTGCAACCCTGCAGCTGAGAGAGGTGTAAAAACCACCAAACACCGTGTCGGATTTGTGTAATTTAACATGTCTGACTGAGCCAGATCCGTCTCTGTAATCTGAGCAGTTTAGCATCCCAGTGGACACAAGCTGGAGGCTAATTAAACATTGTCAGTATTTATCTGCTGACTGCTGGCCAAAGCCTCGGGAAGGTAATAAGATTCAAAGCACTAAAACCTTGAGCAATCTTTGCAATGAATCCGACTCTAATCTCATAGGATCTTGCACCTGTCCTGACAGCCAACATACTCGACAATAAAATATCTTGCAGGTTAAGGGGATAAATACAATCCCACTGTACTGGAACTGTGCACGGGTTCATATGCATTGTATGAAAATTATTTACCGAGGTTTGTAAAGCAAATTTTAGCGTTCAAGAAGCTGAAGTACAGATCCGGAAAAGTAGTATTATCAAAAACAGAAAAGCACGTCAACTTCTTATAAAAATCCGTTCAGTGGCAAGAATCCAGCGGTTTTCACCAGGATAGACACAAAAAGGAAGAAATAGATCAGCCGTGGTTGAATGGCGGAGTAGACTTGAGGGGCCGAATGGCCTAATTCTACTCCTATTCCTCATGACCTTATGCTGGAGTAACTCAGCGGGACAGGCAGCATCTCTGGAGAGCAGGAATGGGAGACATTTCAGGTCAAGACCCTTCTTCAGTCTGCCAGTCCCGCTGAGTTACTCCAGCATTTTGTGTCTATCTTCGGTGTAAACCGGCATCTGCAGTTCCTTCTTACACAATGTATGGATTAATGCTGGCACTGAGGGAAATGCCGATCAAGTCACTGATATCACCGAAGGTAGACACAAAATGCTGGAGTAACTCAGCGGGACAGGCAGCATCTCTGGAGAGAAGGAATGGGTGACATTTCGGGCCGAGACCCTTCTTCAGACTGATGTCAGGGAAGTGGGTGGTACAGAGATAGAATATCTTGAGGAAGGATATTCTTGCTATTGAGGGCGTGCAGCGTAGGTTTACTAGATTAATTCCCGGAATGGCGGGACTGTCATATGTTGAAAGACTGGAGCGACTAGGCTTGTATACACTGGAATTTAGAAGGATGAGAGGAGATCTTATCGAAACGTATAAGCTTATTAAGGGATTGGACACGTTAGAGGCAGGAAACATGTTCCCAATGTTGGGGGAGTCCAGAACAAGGGGCCACAGTTTAAGAATAAGGGGTAAGGCCATTTAGAACTGAGATGAGGAAAAACCTTTTTTTAGTCAGAGAGTCGTGATTCTGTGGAATTCTCTGCCTCAGAAGGCAGTGGAGGCCAATTCTCTGAATGCATTCAAGAGAGAGCTAGATAGAGCTCTTAAGGATAGTGGAGTCAGGGGGTATGGGGAGAAGGCTGGAACAGGGTACTGATTGAGAATGATCAGCCATGATCACCTTGAATGGCGGTGCGTACAGGCTCGAAGGGCCGAATGGCCTCCTCCTGCACCTATTGTCTATAATGTAGTCAGAGACAGTAAGGCTGGTGGGAGAACTGGGAAGGGGGAGGGGATGGAGAGAGAGGGAAAGCAAGGGCTACTTGAAGTTAGAGAAGTCAATGTTCGTACCGCTGGGGTGTAAGCTGCCCAAGCGAAATATGAGGTGCTGATCCTCCAATTTGCGCTGGGCCTCACTCTGACAGTGGAGGAGGCCCAGGGCAGAAAGGGCAGAGTGGGAACGGGAGGGGGGACCCAAATCGTCACCTACCCATTTTCTCCGGGGATGCTGCCTGGTCTGCTGAGTTACTCCCAACATTTTGTGTCTTTTCTTGGTGAACCGGCATCTGCAGTTCCTTGTTCCCATACAGATGCAGGGAGGGGTTATTCAACTACGGGGAATCAGTACAACCAAGTCGGATTCCCCCTCTCCACCCCCCCCCCCCCCCCCCCCTCTCCCCACCTCATTAAATGTTGAAATCCTAACTACCTTGTCCCTCCTGTTTCAACGCCACTGGATGATGCTGATATTTATCCCATCCAGTGCCAGGACTGTTATAAACCTCCTACCACTGTTGCAGCTGAGATTGATAATTGAACGGGACTAGCCACTAACACAGCGAGCTTGTTCTCACCTGCAGAGAAGTTTTCAAATAACTGCACAACAGAGGCCAAATTAAAAGGGCAAACACAGGACTAAGCAGTGTAAAGCCACACAGTCTCCCATCTCCTCAAGAGAGAGAGGAAAAAACATCAGGAACATTTAGTTTTGAGGTGAAAACTGTTGTTCTCTTCAAATCATAGAAACATAGAAACATAGAAAATAGGTGCAGGCCCTTCGAGCCAGCACCGCCATTCATTGTGATCATGGCTGATCGTCCACAATCAGTAACCCGTGCCTGCCTTCTCCCCATACCCCTTGATTCCACTAGCCCCTAGAGCTCTATCTAACTCTCTTTTAAATTCATCCAGTGAATCGGCCTCCACTGCCCTCTGTGGCGGAGAATTCCACAAATCCACAACTCTCTGGGTGGGAAAAGTTCCGTCTCACCTCACTTTGAAATGGCCTCCCCTTTATTCTAATCTAATTTAAAATCGAATCTAATTTAAAATCTGAACTTAAAAAACTTGACACAGTGATATTCCCAGGGTTGGAATTCCTCTGTCCGCTTTGATTAGTCAATAATAGTTAAAAAATAGCAGAGAAATTCAATTGGACACATGGACTAATTCATTGAAAACAGCGCGCACAGCATTTCTTTGAAAAATGCACTGTGGAGGAGTCATACAACAATGTGCTCAGCACATTCTCAGAGTGCCCAGCTCAGCAGACTGAGGCTGTGCCTGGACTTGGATGGGGGAACCACCTGCTAAACTGCAGGTGCAACAGTCTAGCTGCCAAGGAAACAAACGACCCAGCCAGCAGACTGAAGCAAATAAGCATCTCAATCATATTGAATAGAATTAAAAAATGCACCGTAGAACCGAAGACCGGGGGGGGGGGGGGGGGGGGGGTAGCTGGAAGAAGGGCGTACATGAGCCAAAGTTACACCATAGTGGACCGTTCCACTGACAATAGACAATAGACAATAGGTGCAGGAGGAGGCCATTCGGCCCTTCGAGCCAGCACCGCCATTCAATGTGATCATGGCTGATCATTCTCAATCAGTACCCCGTTCCTGCCTTCTCCCCATACCCCCTGACTCCGCTATCCTTAAGAGCTCTATCCAGCTCTCTCTTGAATGCATTCAGAGAATTGGCCTCCACTGCCTTCTGAGGCAGAGAATTCCACAGATACACAACTCTCTGACTGAAAAAGTTTTTCCTCATCTCCGTTCTAAATGGCCTACCCCTTATTCTTAAACTGTGGCCCCTTGTTCTGGACTCCCCCAACATTGGGAACATGTTTCCTGCCTCTAACGTGTCCAACCCCTTAATAATCTTATACGTTTCGATAAGATCTCCTCCCATCCTTCTAAATTCCAGTGTATACAAGCCTAGTCGCTCCAGTCTTTCAACATATGACAGTCCCGCCATTCCGGGAATTAACCTAGTAAACCTACGCTGCACGCCCTCAATAGCAAGAATATCCTTCCTCAAATTTGGAGACCAAAACTGCACACAGTACTCCAGGTGCGGTCTCACTAGGGCCCTGTACAACGGCAGAAGGACCTCTTTGCTCCTATACTCAACTCCTCTTGTTATGAAGGCCAACATTCCTAAGTATCCTCAGTGTCAGGTGTTGTAGGGAGAAGGCAGGAGAATGGGGTTGAGAGGGGGAGATAGATCAGCCACGATTAAATTGCGGCGTAGGCTTGATGGGCCGAATGGCCTCATTCTCCTCCTCCTCTCACCGATGAACTTATGAACCTGGCAATTCTCATACTTTGGAAAAAGGGGAATGGGAATGTGTTAGAGCTCAGTATTGAGCTGTCGGGATGGCAAATGGACCATTCACCATAAAATCTACTATAATATGTAGGAAGGAAACGCAGATGCTGGCTCACACCAAAGATAAGACACAAAATGCTGGAGTAACTCAGCGGGACAGGCAGCATCTCTGGAGAGAAGGAATGGGTGACGTTTCAGGTCATGGAAGCAGATCATCATCACTTTTTTTGCATATCTTTCACTTTTAATATCTCTCTATATCGCCGTCTATATCTCTCGTTCCCCTTTCCCCCGACTCTCAGTCTGAAGAAAGGTCTCGACCCGAAACGTCACCCATTCCTTCTCTCCAGAGATGCTGCCTGTCCCGCTGAGTTACTCCAGTGCTTTGAGTCTGTCTAGAATGGCTTGCGTTGGAGACCAATTAAAATTCATGGGCCACGTTTGGGGGTCGTCGGACTTTGTGAAATAGGTACACGTCATCAGCCACGGTACACCTTCACTCAGAAAAGCAATAGGATGAGAAAATGTATTAAGCTGTTAGGACAACATTAAGCAATTGTGTAAATCAGATGCACATTGAATCTGCACATTAGGTCAATTCTGTAGCAACTCTGCCTATTAAAAAAAACCTGGAATGTACAGTGAATATGTCTGTTCTTTATATAAATATAGATGAACAGAAGGGCGGTCACGGTGGCGCAGCGGTAGAGTTGCCGCCTTACAGCGAATGCAGCGCCGGAGACCCGGATTCCATCCCGACCACGGGCGCTGTCTGTACGGAGTTTGTACGTTCTCCCCGTGACCTGCGGGGGCTTTCTCCGAGATCTTCGGTTTCCTCCCACACTCCAAAGACGTACAGGTTTGTAGGCTAAAGTCTGAAGAAGGGTCTCGACCCGAAACGTCACCCATTCCTTCTCTCCCGAGATGCTGCCCGACCTGCTGAGTTACTCCAGTACTTTGTGAATAAATACCCAGGTTTGTAGGCTAATTGGCTTTGTAAATGTAAAAACTGTCCCTAGTGGGTGTAGGATAGTGTTAGTGTGCGGGGATCGCTGGTCGGCGCGGACCCGGTGGGCCGAAAGGCCTGTTTCCGCGCTGTATTTCTAAACTACACTAAGCTAAGCTAAAAGATTAGACACAAAGTGTCAAGCAGCATCTCTGGAGAATGTGGATAGCTGCCCTTCTTTGGTATAATCCAGCGTCTGCAGTTCCTTCTTACACATTTTGGCTGTGCAGATTAGTTTGATTCCAGGTAGGTTAATAGCACTGTGTTCGAATCATATCATATCATATCATATATATACAGCCGGAAACAGGCCTTTTCGGCCCTCCAAGTCCGTGCCGCCCAGTGATCCCCGTACATTAACACTATCCTACACCCACTAGGGACAATTTTTACATTTACCCAGCCAACAATTTTTACATGTACCCAACCAATTAACCTACATACCTACATACCTTAACTGTGAGACAAAGAAGATCCAGTGGCACAGTGGATATGTGAATGATGTGAGCACTAATTCTTCTCCCCCATAGAATTTAAAGAAGCAAATCCTTGTTGACCAGGATCATCTATATA
Source organism: Rhinoraja longicauda (assembly GCF_053455715.1). Taxonomy (NCBI): domain Eukaryota; kingdom Metazoa; phylum Chordata; class Chondrichthyes; order Rajiformes; family Arhynchobatidae; genus Rhinoraja; species Rhinoraja longicauda. Next base: position 3,855,996 of record NC_135994.1, read on the forward strand.
CTAAAACTCTCGTTTGTTTGTTTGTTTGTTTGTTTGTTCCTGAACTACGGCCAAAACGGTACACGATAGCGCGACAATTTTAGGCCCACCTTACTCACCGTCGTCCCTTTGGTGCTAATGGAAGACGTTTCATTGAGATCGCTGTTATATTTTAAAAGTCATTCACATTTTAAAGTTTAAATCTATCTCCTAGGGAGGGAGGGGGTTGAGGGGGAGGGGGAGGGAGGTGGAGGGAGGGGGGTTGGAGGGGAGGCGGATGGGGGAAGGAGAGGTTTGGGCCCAACGGCTCCACGTGGTCAAGTGTTTGATAAGAGGCCACATGTGCAAAATACTATTGGACTACTAACTTCCATGGCATTCTGCCACAAAGCAATTCACCACTTTAGGAACAGAAGCAGCAGCAAGCGGAAAGAAACCACAACAGGGTATACCGCATAAATAGAAAACATGCTGGAACTAAATAATTCAAGATAAATCACACACATCACAGCTGACATCATTTACAGCACATGTGCCTGTGGTGCTGGGAGCTAAGATGTTAGTGTCTCTATTTTCCATACTAATCTAACATGCATATTCTATGGTGATTTATTGGAAAATTCATTGAAAATTCTCACCCCATTTACATTTTCCCAGAAATAAAATATGGAACTCGACAGGTGACAAAGATGGCCTGCCCACTATTACAACCTTCAACGATGAACTATGTCTCCAACCCATTGGGTGGACGATCGTCTTAGAATAAGAGCAGATTGTTGGTAAAACTCCCTCAAAATGAAGTCTGTTTTTTCTTTCCGGGAGAAAAGGAGAGGAAAATCTCACCTACTGACTGTTGAATCATAGAGTGACACAGCGTGGAAACAGGCCCTTCGGCCCAACTTGCCCACACCGGCGAACATGTCCCAGCTACACTAGTCCCACCTGCCCGCGTTTGGCCCACATCCCTCCGAACCCATCCCAGGATTGTCCAAGGAATGGATGCAGAAATCTAGTTAGATTAATGAACAAGAATCAGTTAGCTTTGCGAAGTGAGTAACGCTCAGAAAATATGTCATTTGAGAAACTTGGGCGAGCATCATGGGAAAACAGGTTAGGAAGGCGAGAGAGGGAGGCGGGATTTTGTTATCATTGCACAATGTTCTAGTGTGGGTACCTTGGGTGATTTTTTTTCCCTAAGCCCAAAGTTCAGAAATCAATTGTGCCACCACCAAAATTAGCTAACACACATAAATCAAACTGAAGAGTGAGAATGTGTAGGAAGGAACTGCCGATGTTGGTTTACACCAAAGATAAGACACAAAGTGCTGGAGTAACTCAGCGGGACAGGCAGCATCTCTGGAGAGAAGGAATGGGTGACGTTTTGGGTCGAGACCCTTCTTCAGACTGATGTCGGGGAGAGGGAGACTAGAGGTATGGAATGGTGAGGTGAGGAAACGACAGATCAAAGCAGACGATGAGAGTGGTTCATTGTTCGCTGAGGGGAAGGTGACAATGAGGCACACGGTCAGTAAAGTTAATCAGGAGGACATTGAAACTAGCCAGAGAAGGGATGGAGAGAGAGGGAATGCAAGGGTTACTTGAAGTTAGAGATTAATACCGCTGGGTTGTAAGGTGGCCAAGCGAAATATGAGGTGCTGTTCCTCCAATTTGCGTTTGGCCTCATACTGACAGTGGAGGAGGCCCAGGACAGAAAGGTCAGTGTGGGAATGGGAGGGGGAGTTAAAGTGTTTGGCAACCGGGAGATCACGTAGGCCCAGGCGGACTGAGTGGAGGTAACATTTTGTGTCTATCTTTGAAGAGTGAGAATGTTTATTTGTTATGTGGACTGGAACAATGCTTCTCTCCCGAGATGCTGCCTGACCTGCCTGCTGAGTTACTCCAGCATTTTGTGAATAAATCGATTTGTACCAGCATCTGCAGTTATTTTCTTATACAATGTAATTCTTACTTGCTACAACTTTATAGACACCTTGGAACTTGCAACTCTGCTCAGTTCTTTGTTGACTTTTACCAACTGACACATTCAGCAGAGTTTAAAGTTACATTTTATATAAGAAAATAATTATATAATAAAACATTGAATAATTATATAAATGTTATATAACAATTATAATAAAATGTTATATAATATTTTTAAAAATATTTTGTTTATTTATTTATTTTTATGTTTTATTTACTCTGTAAAGCGTCTTTGAGTTTCCAGAAAAGCGCTATATAAATTAAATGTATTATTATTATTATTATTATTATTATTAAATCAACAGACAATAGGTGCAGGAGGAGGCCATTCGGCCCTTCGAGTCAGCACCGCCGTTCAATGTGATCATGGCTGATCATTCTCAATCAGTACCCTGTTCCTGCCTTCTCCCCATACCCCCTGACTCCGCTATCCTTAAGAGCTCTATCTAGCTCTCTCTTGAATGCATTCAGAGAATTGGCCTCCACTGCCTTCTGAGGCAGTGAATTCCACAGATTTACAACTCTTTGACTGAAAATGCTACATCTGAGTGCAAATGAGATATGCGTAATTAATTAGCTCAATGTAGAATCTAGGGTGGCACGGTGGCGCAGCGATAGAGTTGCTGCCTTACAGCGCTTGCAGCGCCAGAGACCCGGGTTCCATCCTGACCACGGGCGCTGTCTGTACAGAGTCTGTACGTTCTCCCCGTGACCGTGTGGGTTTTCTCTGGGTGCTCCGGTTTCCTACGACACTCCAAAGACGTACAGGTTTGTAGGTTAATTGACTCGGTGTAAATGTAAATTGTCCCTAGTGTAGGATAGTGTTAATGCGTGGGGAACGCTGGTCGGTGCGGACTCGGTGGGCCGAAGTGACTGTTTCCGCACTGTATCTCTAAAACTAAAAAAGAATTACAAACAACGTTTTATAAACTTGCCATTAAAAATGCGCTCCAAAAATAAAATTCCTGGCAAATTATTTGTTAATTATAATTATTTAATTGTTAACCACCAACCATTTCTACTAACTGAATGTCTGCAGAAATAAACTGGCTTGTTTTGAAAGCAATATTTCCACTTTCTTCAAATTTTACTTCACTAAAAGTTTTAAATTGAATATCTGTTCAATTCTGGAGTGAATGCCTTTCTGTGGTAACTGCTTTACCTTTTAAAAATCCTTCAACAAATGTTTTGTTCCACCATGTTTTGTCTCTTCTCAAAAGTTCAATGGCCCCAACAGCTTAAATGGTTTCTGACTTTACCTTAGACTTCAGAGATACAACGCAGAAACGGGCCCTTCAGCACTACCCTACCCCTTCCCAGATCTCCCTCTGTCTTCCTGTCTCCACCTATGTCCTTCCTTTGTCCCGCCCCCTGACATCAGTCTGAAGAAGGGTCTCGACCCGAAACGTCGCCCATTCCTTCTCTCCTGAGATGCTGCCTGACCTGCTGAGTTACTCCAGCATTTTGTGAATAAATACCTCCGCACTGACTAGCGATCACCCCGTACACTAGCACTATCAGTGGTCATCCCCTGGAACAACACCATGCAAGTCAATTGTCGTGCAAAACCTCAGGGATTGTAACAGCCAGTCCTACTAATCAATTTACAATTTACCTGCTTTTGAATCCTGTTGCACGCCAGCGTATGTGACCTCAAGTGGGTAGTGGTCAGAGCAGACAACTACTCGCCATGCCTTTATGTTGGGTGTGACGCCATTGCGGGGGATTTGGAAAAATCTAATATTTACCCTCGTCGTTGCAATCTAACAAAGGTTTGGCTGAATTTAAGTGGTTCTCTCCACTCTTCCCTCTGCAGTTTCAAACACACTTCAGTTCAGAGATGCAGCATGGAAATAGGCCAAGGCACAAAAAGCTTAAAGCCCCTGTCCCAGTTCGGCGATTTTTTAGGCGACTACAGGCCGACTGGGCCGTTTCCACACGGTCGCCGGGGTGTCCGTTTGTACGGTCGTGAGTCGTCTCCAAAGAGTCGTGGCGTCTTTCTGCTCGCCGCTGGATTTTGAGATGTTAAAAAAAAATTGGCGACTGTTGGTTTGACGCCAATGAGCGTAGCTTGACGTCTCCTGACGGGGGCGCTGTCGTAGGTCGTCGCCAGGTGACGTGGGTTGTCGCCGGTGCTGACTTCGGTGAATTCCATTGGTGACTACCGACGCCAACCTACATCAACCGGCGACAGGCACCGGCGTCAAAACCGGAGGCCAAAATGATGTGAATTGTCTTCAGTTGTCGCCGGCACGGTCGTAGCTTGTCGTCGCTTGTCGCGGGTGGACGTAGGTTGACTACGGTTGTCGTAGGTTGCCGCCTGTGCGGTCGTAGGTTGTCGTAGGTGCGGTCGTGTGTGGACGTCCTACTCGCGACGATTGGGTCGCCGGTTGTCGGTGGCTTGCCGTAGCTTGACGTCGACTAGGTGGTAGGTTGTTGTAGCTTGTCGTAGACATTGTCGTGGGGGGGTCCAGTCGCCGGTTTTTCGGCGACCTGCTATGACTATGACAGTCGCCGGCAGTCGCCTAAAATAACGCCTAAGTGGGACAGGCCCCTTACTAACCCTGATCACATTTAAAGAAAATAAATTACACCGCAGGAGATACAACACCTGTCCCTTTACCTCCCCCCTCAAATCCATCCAAGGACCGGGCACTTTCCCCGGCAACCGCAGGAGATGCAACACCTGTCCCTTTACCTCCCCCCTCAACTCCATCCAAGGACCCACACAGTCTTTCCAGGTGAGACAGAGGTTCACCTGCACCTCCTCCAACCTCATCTATTGCATCCGCTGCTCCGGATGTCAACTTCTTTACATCGGCGAAACCAAACGCAGGCTCGGCGATCGCTTCGCTCAACACCTGCGCTCCGTCCGCCTTAACCAACCTGATCTCCCGGTGGCTGAGCACTTCAACTCCCCCTCCCACTCTGACCTTTCTGTCATGGGCCTCCTCCAGTGCCATAGTGAGGCCCACCGGAAATTGGAGGAACAGCACCTCATATTGGCATCCCTGTGGGGTACCTCAGCTGCACGGAGGCAGAAAGGAAAGCTCTACAGCGGGTAGTCCATAGAGCTCAGAGGGCCATCGGAACACAGCTACCAGACTTGGAGGGCATCTACAACGCACGATGCCTCAGAAAAGCCACCAGCATCCACAAAGACTCTTCACACCCCTGCAACAGTCTGTTCGAACTCCTTCCATCGGGCAGACGATACAAGGCCTTCTACGCCCGCACCTCCAGACTCAGGAACAGCTTCATCCCCAGGGCCATAGCTGCTATGAACCGGTCCTGCTGAGCCGGATGGTCACAACGCATAGATCAACTTGCACTTTACCCTGTCCAAAACTGTTACAACTGTTTCGTTGGGTTGCTGTTGTCTAAATCACTTAAATTATTGCATCGTATGGGAGGCGCATTCCCAATCTCGTTGTACCCCTGGGTACAATGACAATAAAGATATATTGTATTGTATTGTATTGTATTGTATTTGGCCTGGGCAGCTTGCAGCCCAGTGGTATGAACATTGACTTCTCCAACTTTAGATAGTTCCTCTGTCCCTTTCTTCCCCTCCTCCTTCCCAGATCTCCCTCTATCTTCCTGTCTCCACCTATATCCTTCCTTTGTCCCGCCCCCCCTGACATCAGTCTGAAGAAGGGTCTCGACCCGAAACGTCACCCATTCCTTCTCTCCCGAGATGCTGCCTGACCTGCTGAGTTACTCCAGCGTTTTGTGAATAAATACCTTCGATTTGTACCAGCATCTGCAGTTATTTTCTTACACATTTAAAGAAATGGTCACCAGATCTTCATATAGCTCAGCATGTGTACGAATCTTTCAGTTTCAGTTTATAGTTTATTGTCACGTGTACTGAGGTACAGTGAAAAGCTTTTTGTTGCGTGCTAACCAGTCAGCGGAAAGACAATGCATGATTGTAATCGAGCCGTGCACAGATACATGATAAGGGAATAACGTTTAGTGCGAGGTAAAGTCCGATCAAGGATAGTCCGAGGGTCACCAATGAGGTAGATAGTAGTTCAGCACTGCTCTCTGGTTGTGGTAGGATGGTTCAGTTGCCTGATAACAGCCGGGAAGAAACTGTCCCTGAATCTGGAGGTGTGCGTTTTCCCACTTCCATGAATCTTTCACGAAGATGGGAAGAGCGTATCCTTGAAAGAATTCCTCAATGGCAGCATCCCATGCACTCTGCTTGGATGATGCAAGATGCTAGTTGATGCCCTGCTAGTTAGTCATTTGCCCCAGCCGTACTGTTATGGGAGGCAGAGGGCAGAGTTATGGCTTTCAGAGTAGGAGGGAGGGTTAACTGAATGCTCATGTACTTAGCAGCGGCCAGGAAGTTAGAGGGGTTGTAGCATGTGAATAAAGAAAGGGCGCCCGCCCCCTTTCAGACAATACTTCCTATTCTTCATAAAGTCACAAGAAACACACAATAGTTCCCAACCTGCCTCAGTTCTCATTCTGGGGCGGATCGTGTGCAGTTTCCAACTTTATCGGTTCAATCCGAGCAAACGCGTATTCCAAATTATTTTTAAGAATCACAAACAGTGTGCAAAATGTCCAACTACAAGTCCACGGCAATGTTAAAACACCTCACACTTGGTCAAAAAGGCGACACCGCTCGCTTGGCTGGGCTGGAGGACAAAACGCACGGCTTTTTTAACGCATGCAAATATCTAATGAAAACAGCCGCAGATCTGCCAAAGAAAGCATCCAGGAATTGTCTCGCTCCACAGAAGGAAAGTTACAAGTGTCCCTCCTTGTACGTGAATCAGTGTGTAAACCCACTCCTTCCCCCCCCCCCCCCCCCCCCCCCCCCAGCAGCAGCAAATATCTGGGAGGTTCCTATTTCAGCAAGGAAAGCATTAGCTGTGGGAACAAGGGGCCCAAATCAGAAACTTTCCACAAACGACTAAATTAAGAATCTTGACCATTTGCGTCTGGAGTGCATTGTTCGAGGTTTGAATCGTTTGAGAGGAGTCAACCAGACACATAATCACCAGTTTTCCTTCTTTGCCATTTTCAGTGAAGCTATTTAAAAAAAAAAATTCAATTGCCCCCTTTTCTCAGCTCCTCACATTATGGTGACTCCACCCCCAGCCCAGCCGGGTGTCAGGGGTTACGGGGAGAAGGAAGGCAGGAGAATGGGGTTCGGAGGGAGAGATAGATCAGCCGTGCTTGGATGGCGGAGCGGACTGGATGGGCCGAAGGAGGTTTACAAGAACGATCCCAGGAATGAGTGGGTTAACCTATGATGAGCGTTTGTCAGCACTGGGCCTGTACTCGTTGGAGTTTAGAAGAATGAGGGGTGGGGGGGCCTCATTGAAACGTACAGAATAGTGAAAGGCCTGGGTAGAGTGGGTGTGGAGAGGATGTTTCCACTAGTGGGAGAGTCGAGGACTAGAGGGCACAGCCTCAGAATTAAAGGACGTTCTTTTCGGAAGGAGATGAGGAGAAATTTCGTTAGTCAGAGGGTGGTGAATCTGTGGGATTCCTTGCCAGAGATAGATCAGCCATGATTGAATGGCGGAGTAGACTTGATGGGCCGAATGGCCTAATTCTACTCCTATCAGTTATGACCTTATGACCTGTAACATGCAGCTGAGAACATGGCCAAATGGAACACACGTCACTTCTAAACGGCTGTGGACGCAAAATGCTGGAGCAACTCAGCGGGACAGGCAGCATCTCTGGAGAGAAGGAATGGGTGTCATTTTGGGTCGAGACCCTTCTTCAGTCTGAAGAAGCGTCACCCATTCCTTCTCTCCGGAGATGCCGCCCGTCCCGCTGAATGTCTCCAGCATTTGGTGTCCATCTTCGGTTTAAACCAGCATCTGCAGTTCCTTCCTACACGAGTTGTAGAGTTTTATTTCTTTCAAATGCACAAAATTAATGGAAGATACGTGCACAAATGAAATGAATGCACATTCAACTTGACGATTAAAAAGTCGAAACTTCGGACAAATGCTACGAGCTTTAAGCTGAAGGCTGTTCAGAAACATTGTCGCGAGCTGTGGGTTTGCGTGTCGCATTTAGACGGCTGCTGTAACGCACAGCTATTCAACCAAATCTGTATCCGTCGCAACTGCCAGCCAAAGAGGCTAAGCGCATCGTTCGCACAGCCGAGAAGGTCGTTGGCTGCTTATTCACAAAATGCTGGAGTAACTCAGCGGGTCAGGCAGCATCTCGGGAGAGAAGGAATGGGTGACGTTTCGGGTCGAGACCCTTCTTCAGACTGACGCATATATATACTCACGCACATACGCACACACAAAAAACTAAATAATAGTGCAATAATAACAATAATAGTCCATGTGGTTCAGAGCTTATTTGAGGTTGTAGTGTTTA